>NC_082404.1:7083132-7178132 GCF_031168955.1 Gadus macrocephalus | reverse complement strand
CTGATGGTGAAAAACATGTTTTCCTGGTTGCTGAAAGTCTGAACACTTCACAAACTCTGGGACTCATAAGTCTGGGAGTGGGCAATGGGAGCTTGTTCCTTGGAGCCTAATACTGATTTGTAATATAACAGTGGTAAATTATTAATGTTAAATGATATTGGTGCGATTTATATAGAGGATGTATTTGCCATTAGCATGGTCTTACATGGTATGTCGATACCATGTCAGATATAGTATTGTATATCATATATATGCTATGTCCATGTCACCTTTATGCCAAACGGGAGGTTTTTATTTACAGTTTTTGCCAATTGCTTGAACACTATAGACACATGCTTAGACCAAAGTAGCACAACTTGAAGTATTTGTTACTGTACCTTAAACACATGTAACCATACCTTAAACAAAAGCACTGCTTGCACTTTAGTTGCAATTTGGCAACACACTTGCTCCTTTCTGCAACATACTTGCTCCTGCACACTACACACTATCTCATACATTAGACACTTAGTTCAAAAATGAAATCTCAGCGTACCATTGGGAAAACACATCTATTCAAAATACAAAACACATTGGGTAATTGAAAATACTTAAATACACACCTGAAAACACTTACTTACAAAACTGAACATCTATCAGCCAGCTACAAAACGGCCAAAGGGCAATTGTGCACGTCCCGAGGCAGCGCGGGGGAAATATATCATTGTGTGCCGCCATAAGCCTTCGAGGGTAACTGCACAATCATGCAAAAATAGGTCCCTACAATACCCAACATATCATCACATTTCAAGATGCACTCCATGATGCGGCTGAACAGGACAGATCAGAGCAGCCCAGGTTTGCTGTTGTCTGGGATAATGTTTGTTTCCATCGGGCTGTTTTGGTCCGGAACTGGCACACCAACCATAAACAATTTGAAGTCGTATACTCGCCATTTCTAAAACCTATAGAAGGGTTTTTTTCGCCTCAAAGATGGCGTGTATATGACCGCCATATGCATGCCTCTTCTGCAGACAATGGATCAGGCCTGCGGAGACATTGAGGTAAGGTCAATCCATAGAATGGATTCGGCACACAAGCCGAGGATCCATAAGCCCACCCACCAATAATTGCCTTGTTTTCCTGTCTTTACAGTACAGTGGTGTATTTTTGGTTTATTATTATTATTTTTTTGCTTAAACTTAATTTACTGCACATGTAAAGTACCGTTCTGCAATGTACAGTATTGGGTATTAAATTTTTTGGTTGTTGTGAAAACGTGCCTTCTGTGGAACTGAATAAAAACAGTGAAAATGGAAGACTGCAGTGTTTTATATTAAGTAGACTAGTGTGCTGCTGCTGATCTGAAAGTGTATTCATATGATACAAGTGTGTATCATTTTGTCATCGACTGACATTTTGACAAAGGATTGTTTGGTTTCGATAGAAGAGTTTCAATTTGACATAGATGTGAATGGTATATTTCTCAGTGTTGTGTCGTATTCGCTTGTGTGTTGAGTTTTGACACAATGAGACAAGTTTTGCAAAATATGTTCAAGCTATTGAAAAAAGCTGTAGTTATAATTATACAAAGAACAATTACGCCCACTGGTGGAGGGAAAACGTAAATGTGAGGCGCGCCAAACGCATCGGTTGAAAAGTTGTAAACGCAGATGCATTTTCAATTGACAACGAATAAGTAGTTGATGAAATAAAACTAAATTGAGTCTTCAAATTTTGATTGTGCTTTAAATATGTACAGCATATATATTGACATTGTTGGATCATAACAGTCTGGTATAGTCACTAATTTTCGGCTTATCTGCTTTGATTTGATTTGACCTTTATTTAACCAGTCCCATTGAGATTAAAAACCTATTTTTCGAGGGAGTCCTGGCCAAGAGGCAGCAACAAATAACATATGTATTGTACACTCACAATATTATACTCACAACATATAGACAGAAATTAAAATGATAAAAAACATCTACAAGTAAAAGAAGTGGTCTGAAATGCTCGCATCTTAGATTTAAAGGCGTTCAAAGAAATAATTTTGTTTAATCATTATTAAATCATTATCTTTTTGCAGCCAGTTCCATGTGGTGGGAGCAGAGTGGACGAATGCCTTTTTTCCTAATTCAGTGCGGGCAAATGGAAGTGACAGAAGCATCTGATTGTTTGACCGCAGACTGTAAGAAGCAACACTTTTCTGTGTGATTAAATTACAAATATATGATGGCAGTAGCCCAAGCATGGCCTTATAAATGAAAGTGCACCAATGTCCCAGCCTCCTGGTGGACTAAGAGGGCCAACCCACTCGAGAATACAATTCACAGTGATGGGTCAGGGCTCCACAGTTAGTAATAAACCTCAGAGAAGCATGGTAAACAGCATCAATCTTGCATAGACATTTAGCTGAGGCATTCATATAAATCAAATCTCCATAATCTAAACTGGATAAAAACGTTACAGTGACAAGCCGCTTTTTCACCTCAAAAGAGAAACAAAATTTGTTCCTGAAGAAGAAGCCCAATTTAAGTTTCAATTTCTTCACAAGATTATCAATGTGGGGTTTGAAGGAAAGGGAGTCATCAATCAAGACACCAAGATATTTATAGATATGAACCACCTCTATGACAAGAGTGGACACTGGGGGGACAGTTTGAGGTACTTTCTTAGAGTTTGAAAACAACATTTGTTTAGTTTTTTCAGTGTTGAGGACTAATTTTAGTTGCAGGAGTGTGTGCTGGACTACATAAGCTTTCTGCAGAGATTCAACAGCTCTAGCAGGAGTTGATCCAAAACAGTAAATAATTGTGTCATCTGCATAAAAATTCATTTTTTCCCAAATCATTAATGTACATAATGAACAAGAGGGGTCCTAATATTGAACCCTGTGGCACGCCCTTGTGGACACTCACAAATTCAGAACACAGACCATCATATTTAATACACTGAGTCCTGTCACTCAAATAATCTGTAAACCAGGAAACTACATGATTTGACAAACCCAAGCAAAGAAGCCTATGCTTTAAAACAGCATGGTCCACAGTGTCAAAAGCCTTTGACAGATCAATAAAAAGTGAAGCACAGTGCTGCTTCTTATCGAGAGCAACTAATATATCATTGATCACTTTTGTAGCTGCAGTGATGGTACTGTGCTTTTTCCTGAAGCCTGATTGCAGTTTTGAGAGAAGATCATTGGAGGTTAGAAACTCTTTTAACTGATCACACACAAGAGATTCAAGATTTTTTGACTAGGCACACAGATTTGATATTGGCCTGTAGTTGGTTAAAGCTGCTGGATCATCTCCTTTTAATAAGGGGGTAACAAAAGCTGACTTCCAAACAGATGGAATTTCTTTGTTTTCAATTGAGAGATTAAAAAGGAGTGTAAGAGGCTGTGCTACAAAATCAGCTGCTATTTTTTAAAAAGTAGGGCTCTATTGAATCAGGTCCAGGGGATTTTCTGCTATCCAACGTTTTGAGGGCTTGATGCACTTGCTGCACAGTAAAAGGTAAGAAATTAAAGGGTTCTCCTGAAAACCTTGGAGCTTCTGTGCAGGGAGACACAGGGGCAGCTTCCGTAGAATCAAACAAAGAACCAGATGATACAAAATGATTGTTAAAACAATTTAGAACCTCAGTTCTATCATAGACTGGGACCGAGTCTTTTAGAACAACTATCGGAAGAGCCGAATGATTTATACTTACAGATATAGATTTAATTACTTTCTAAAATTTCTGTGGATTATTAAGGTTCTCAGTTGTGACAGATAAATAATATTCAGATTTAGCCTTTTTAATAAAAGTAGTGCATTTGTTCCTTTGTTGCCTGAAAATAGACCAGTCAGAGGCAAAATCTCTTTTTCTGGCTTTGACCCATGCCACATTACGTTGATGGATGGTATCTGACAACTCTGGGGAAAACCAGGGATTATCTCGTCCCTTAACCCTCAATTTCCCAATGGGGGCATGTTTATTTACAATTTTCACAAAGTGTTCCTTAAAGAATGTCTAAGCTAACTCCACGTCCGGCAAAAGACCTATGTGTCCCCAATTTACCAAAGACAAATCATGATGAAAAGCCTGTTCATTAAATATTTTTAAATTCCTCTTGAAAATAATGCGTGGTTTACGTTTGGGGATTTTTGTGTCCCTGCAAGTAGCAACAACACAATGATCACTCAAATCATTGCAGAAAACTCCCAAGGATAAGAATTTATGAGGAACATTTGTGAGAATTAGATCAATCAAAGTGGACTTTTCAGAATTTTTAAGATTTGGCCTTGTAGGTAGGTTGACCAGCTGGATAAGATTATTAGAGTCACAGAAAGATTTAAATTCATCCGAAACTGCATTTAGCCAATCCCAATTCAGATCTCCAGCCATTAAAAGCTCATTATAATTTAATTTGGACAAAAGATGCTGCAATGACCGTTGTGGCAGATGGAGGCCTATAGCACCCGACAACAGTCATAGAGAGGGACTTTGCTATTTCCACCTTCAATGCCAAAAATTCAAATTGCTTACCGATAGACTCAGACAGAACAATTGAAGCATCAAATCTTGATTTAATGAAAATGGCTACACCACCACCTACAGTGGTGATTGGGCCTATCAGTACGATAAACATTGTATCCGAGTATGCTAATGTCTTCATTTGTGATAGATTTGGTCAGCCAAGTTTCTGAGATGACCACAATGTCTGCGTCTGTTAATCTAACCCAAATTCTGACCATGTCCATCTTTGGTACTAAGCTGCGCACATTAAGATGAATACATTTGAGACCATTCATTTAAAATCAGCGGGAGTCTGGATACATTGCAATTCAGGACCAGGGTTTGATTGCACATCTCCAGACAGAAGTAAGAGTAGTACAATCATCACTCCTCATCTCACATTACATTTTGAAGCAGTTTTTTCATGTGTTAATGCCAGGCAATGCCTTTCCTTAAGGGAAAGAGTAAGATTATATAAAGTAAAAAAACGTAGAAGTTTAGGTAAGTCCCTAGGTGGGTCCGACCACAGGTTTGAGGCCCAAACCAAATCAGACTGTGGTTGCTGAAAATGCCCGGCAACATTAGCATTAGTGCCACTATAGTAAGTGTCTTGCATGCTCAACACAGCGCTAGTGGTACTCACCAAGGGGCAATTAATTTGAGTCAGGTCCCAAAATGTCAACAAAAATACTAAAGTTAAGAAAAATGCCATTGTCTTTAAATTACTGAGTTTACTATGCTAGCTGCTGCTGGGGCCTTGAGATGTTAGCAAGGCTGCTGCTGCTGGGGCCTTGAGGTGTTAGCAAGGCTTCTACTGCTGCTGCTGGGGCCTTGAGGTGTTAGCAAGGCTGCTACTGCTGCTGCTGGGGCCTTGATGTGTTAGCATGGCTGCTACTGCTGCTGCTGAGGTTGCTTGGTTGACTGTAGAGCACCATTCATAAACCTGTTCATTTAATTATAGGGAATATACTACAAACGTATTTATTTCTGCACTGACGTATAGCGACTGATGGGTCATGTTGTGTTTGGCAAACATTGAAAGATACAAGATGTGAAAGGATAGCTCAAGAGGTGAGGGGCGGACGTAGCCTATAACCTTCCCATTATGACACAATATATATTTTTTATAAATATATATACGTAAATATAAGTGAGTCCAGTCCTTCATCTCTGTGAACAGTAGGCGGCGGTAATGTTGCAATAATTTTGTAGTAAAAAAACAACAAAGAAGCAGAAGTAGCAGAAGACACATTTCCGCAAAGCATCGCCCACCAGCAGTGACGCCTCGCCTCACTTTTGTACCAGAAGTGAAATATTACCCTGACTAACTTACATATTAGTGATCAAAACACTTGTCATTTGGCTGAGTTTTGATATTCACTCAAGATGCAAAAATTCAGGTAAGGAATCTCCAACTAATACAACTAGACGAGGATATAAGTCAGCTATACTTATCCTGATGGATTTGACACTTCTGTAGTGTAATGTAATGTAATGTTTTAAAGTTAACAAAGTAGCTGTGTTTATTTAGATTAATTAGTATACATATATGTATTCATATTATTTTAAAGCGTGTTGAAATGACGTGGGGTTGTCATATCTCACTGCCGTATTGATTACACAAGTTGAACCGGTTGCAACGCATGTCTCAGAAACCTCTTCCGACCCTGGACCTCCACCGCGAGGCTGGAGGACAAGACGGTGGTCATCACGGGGGCCAACACCGGCATAGGCAAGGAGACAGCCCTCGACCTGGCCAAGAGAGGCAAGTACTCCATATAATCCCATTTAAGAGACTGCCAGTGAGGATGTCACCCAGCATTAGATCGCACCAAGCTTTTAAAATACAAGTGCCAGTGGGTAGGAATGGTTAGGGTAAGGGGTCTGCTGTTTACAACCACGGGCCTATATCCATTACTCGATCTATAAAATAATGATCAGCTTGATTTTATAGTTAAATTCTGTTGCCACAATCATGTAATAATAACCGGTTCTGCAGTAGATCACCTGTTCCTCATCTAGAGGGCGCTGTTTACGCACATATCGGCCGGCCTGTCAAGGAGGAAGGAACGAGAGTAAACGTTTTTTGTGGATGAGAGAAGATCTATAACGTTTACTTTTCTTAACTGAAATTAATAAGTATTTTTTATTAAAGGGTTTATGATCTCCCATAAGGTTGAGATGTTGACCTATTAAAAATAACGGGTCAATGCGGCGTCCATTCCTCTATGTATGGACAGACATGTATGTGTCTTTGTTCAGGGGCCCATGTTTCGCCATCAGGTGTGGTTGTTGTTGATGAGTCATGACAAGTCAGTTGGTTCATTCCAGCAGGGAGGGGGCACTCCCACCTACGATGTCACCCCGTGACTGAATGGAAGAAACTCCAGCCTGGATCCTGGTGGTGAAACGGGGGTCCTTTGAACCACCCTTCTCACCTTGATGTTGTTCAGGTGCCCGGATCATCATGGCATGCAGGGACGCAGAGAGGGGCGAGGCGGCCGTGAAGGAGGTGGTGGACGGCTCCCAGAACACCAACGTGGTGTACATGAAACTGGATCTATCGGACACCAAGTCGATCAGAGAGTTCGCCGAAGCCGTCAACCAAGGTATGGACTGGTCCCATGGTTGGCTACTCTCATTTACAATGTAAAAAAAATGGACTCCCTATTTACAATGAGTAGCTACTCTCATTGTAAATGAGAGTAGCTACTCATTGTAAATAGGGAGTCATTATTTGACGTTGTGACACCAGGTGAGGTGTTGATCAGCCATTGCAAGCCATAGATTAATAGATTAGCCTACTATGTGGACTGTACCAACTAGAGCCCGACCGATATAGGATTTTTAAGGCCGATACCGATACGAATATTTTGTGATTAAAAAATCCGATATGCCGATATATCGGCCGATATATATATTAAAAAAAAATCCAGAAACGCGCAACAAAACAAACAGATTTCCCTAACATTGGTTATTTGTAGTTATCCTTTAAATCCTTTTCACTCTCAACTAACACGTAACAACAGCAAAACTGGACATGGTAGTCATGAATTAAGTCATGCTTATCGACTTTAGAGAATTGATGGGGATGTTCTTTTAATTGTTATTCAAGCAATGTATGTCTTGTGACAGTTGCCAACTTACCATGAACACACTTGCACACATGAGCTGTGTTGGAAATCATTCCCTATTCACTCCCTCACTATTCCCTATATAGTGTTTATGATATAGTGCACTATATAGGGAACGAACAAACGAGAATTCGGACACTACGCTGAACATTTCTAAGCGTCATTTGCGTCAGTAAATGCGCCGGGTATTTGTGTGACGCAGACAGATGCTCCCACATCATGTAAACAAACCGGGAAATCCCGAGGAAAGCTGGAGCTTGTATTGATGTTGAATGCAACATTTCCTTGATGAAGTTTTTTTTATTAATTTTGAATATTACATTTTCTATGTTAACTCCCAATTAAATTGTTGACATCTCTAAACGAAAGCCGGAGACTCCATCATTAAATGTATTAGTTTTCGCGGTTATTCAGCTTCTTCTTCTACTCCGGAAGAACACTACCGCATTGCATTGTGGTATACGGAGTAACAAGTAGGGAACATCGTATGTACACTCAAATTTTAGTGCATGAAATTAACCACTGAGAATTCGAACACCACTGCAAAATGGCGAGCACCCTATAGTGCACTATATCCGTGATAGGGAATGATTTCGAACACAGCTATGAACAACACCGATGATCTCCGTCGATCTCAGTCATTCACTCTGCCTGAATCAGCGGGTTTGGGGCGTTAGAGCGCCCTCTGGTGGACAAACTTTTTTTTAAAAAAAAATTTCATTTATCGGCCATTATAATGCCGATACCGAATAGTTTGAAAAATGCCTAATATCGGCCGATAATATCGGCCTGCCGATATATCGGTCGGGCTCTAGTACCAACTGGTGGGCTGATCTACCCGTCATGCATCTGGGCGGACACTCCCATGCATTATGTCACTAAATGGTTTAATGGGGGTTGGGCTGAACACGATGCACTACCTCACACTGGCTTTTATAAAGTGCTTTTCTAGCAACTGTGGTCACTGAAAATGCTGTAATATGCCTCACATTCATTCATAAGTGTACACACCCACTCAACAACACAATAACAAGTAATAAAATGAAGGATGATTAATTTCCTCATAATACACTCAAGATCCCACTGTAGATCAAAACACTAGAAAGATAAATGAATATGGGACTTTTTAAGATGCGATTGAGTCGTTGATTGATTGATTGATTGATTGATTGATTGATGCCGGATCTATGAATGTGTTAACGCAGGCGAGTCCAAGCTCAACATCCTCATCAACAACGCTGGCATCATGGCCATTCCATACGGAAAGACAGCGGACGGATTTGAAATGCAAATCGGAGTCAACCACTTTGGTAGGGGGAGCCAACCCTTGATGTTGCATAATAACTGTGCTTTCTTTGCATTGGTTCACCCTTTTTTTCCCAAACATGTAACCATAACCATCATGCTATGTAAATACTGAGGGTGTTTTGATAGAAAACAGTGTCTGTATTTTATATTACTTTAAAATGCAATTAAAATATATTGAAATTGCAACTTTTATTTTGCCACCGTTTCTGCTAGGTCACTTCCTGTTGACCCACCTGCTGATCGACCTGATCAAGCGCTCAGCGCCTGCCCGGATCATCAACGTGTCGTCCATGGCCCACGCCTGGGGAGCCATGAACTTTGACGACCTGAACAGTGAGAAGAGCTACGAAAAAAAGGCCGCCTACCAACAGAGCAAGCTGGCCAACGTCCTGTTCACGCGCTCGCTGGCCAAGAAGCTAGAAGGTCAGCTGGAACTTACTGGAACTATGTTTATTTTGATTAGCTTTATTCTTAGTTTTAAATGTCTACGTTCTCTACTTTCTTCTTCTCTTTATCTATAGTATTTGTCACTCATTGTACTGTTTTGTTGACTACATTTTATGTGAGGCACACAGAAAATGTCTTATTTTTAGTGCTACATAAATTATAAAAATAGAATACATCAATAGTATGAAACATTTAATAAGCTTTGTTTCTAACCTGCCCTTCCATAAACTGCTTAAGATTTATGTTTTAGTTAGGATTAATGGTAATAAATCACAAGTAATGTTGAACAATGATTATTATTATTAGCATTTAGCCATGCTTAAAGGTGACATATTATACCAACAAGTGTGAGTGTGATTAGCCGTGACATGCCGTTTTGAAAAAAGGATCTTTTAGTGGCTTATCACCCTCACACTTGGTGGTATAATATGTCACCTTTTAATATCTTGGCAGCTGTTGCACTACCCTCTGTGGCCACAGGGGGTGCTGCCGCTGCATTCTAACTCCAGGAACAAGAGTGCTCTCAAAGAGATGTTAAAGCCCTAACGTTATCTCCCAGGGACCGGAGTGATGGCCTACTCGCTACACCCAGGGGTGGTGCAGACGGAGCTGTGGCGCCACCTGAACGGGCCCCAGCAGACCATCATGAAGATAGTGAGCCCCTTCACCAAGACCTGCGTCCAGGGGGCCCAGACCTCCATCTACTGCGCCGTGGAGCCGGCCCTGGAGGACCAGAGCGGTGGATACTACAGGTGAACACCGTCGTGATAGGGGATCCCTTTTGTGACATCATAACTGGGCGTGTCCACCGAGATGGATGATGGATGGTTGAGCATTTTCAGCCGGTGCAATCCACGGGGTAGCCTGGCAGCTGAACCATCCATCTATCAAACATTTCCCGTGGGTGGCCCTCCAACCCGCCACTATCGTTAGGAATTGAAACAGCCTGTAATAGATTATCAACATCACAGCCGGGGTTACAATATGGACCCTTTAAACCATTTTAAAAGACTAACCACTCAAACCCCAACTGTGTCCCTGTCCACAGTGACTGTGCCCTGGCTAGCAGCTCCGCCGAGGGGCAGAGCGAGGAGTCGGCCAAGAGGCTGTGGGAGATGAGCTGCCAGCTGCTCTCCGTGTCCTGGGACTGAGCCTCCCTCCACCAGCCCTGGGGAGTCACCAAACACAGCCCTAACGCCTTACGTTAGCACTCAATCAATCTGTTACTGTTTACTAACTGTTTTTTTTTTAAATGTCCCATTATATATATTCATGTATATCTATATAAAATAAATAGTATTTTTCTTCTGATTTTAAATTTAATGGCAAATTTAAACTTGTCAAACCAATTTAGTTTTTCCACGTCTGTTAAGAATCATTTTCATGGCTAGCCTCTTAATATTTATATGAGCTGTGTAGCACACCCTATTTAGCCTAACCATTTGTCATGTTTAGACAGTATAGAAGAAATCTCCATGTGCATTAAAATTATGGAAAATCCCAAAACACAGGATAGAAAAACACAATAACAATTACACATGATAGCAAGCACCAGGATTACACTAGTTATGCTTAGCTGCTAAGAGACTGGTGTGACCAGGGTTCCTGTCTCAATTCAGACAGCACTCCGGAGGGCCCCACAAACAGGTTAGGATCTGGCTCTTATCATTTCCTCAAATGTTCATGTTTGGACCAGAAATAGATCTTCAGTAAACCTGGCAAATCTAATTCATGTTCCTTATCACGTCCAAAATGACATGGAAAATGTGTTTAGTGCACTAATCCTTAAGAAATCTTTAGCCTTTTGATGTCTTAGGCAGGCAAACCAGTTATAATGAATGATTTAATCATAGAGAATAACCAGAGTAGGTATGACAGGATGAGTAGTGTCCCTGTTTAAAAATGCTTAACATTTAGGGAAGATATTTTTTGGAAAGATTGCATCTTTGGATATCTTGCTCTTGAAATCTGCCTCATGTTCTGCAATTAACAAAAACGGTTCAAGAATTGTAAAATGTGGCTTAAAAATGATTTTTTTTATCTGCATAACTTAAAGAAAAAAGAAAAGTAGCATGATGGGTTCCCTACGGCTAAACGATTGGGCTACTTCTGTTCAACCTTTATAAGCTCCCACTTTTTTTTTTTTTTTTTTATCAATATAGCCTACCACAAATATGCATACTACTGAAATGTACATTTATTTATTAACAGGTCACTGTTCCGATTGTTACACTCATCAACTTTATTAAGCATGTCAATGCCTGGATGGGCCACTACTATTTGTCGAGCCAGAGAGGAAAGAGTTAAACATTAAACACTTGTATTGGATCTCTTATCATTGCTGCTGCAAAAAAAAGTCGGAAACGTGAATTTTAATGCCCACATTATATTCACCTTAAGAGCATAGAGCGCTCTGACTGCACACTGATCCCAGGGTTCAAATCAAGCATAATGAGCAGCTTTTAGTTTCTATGCACCACAGCTCTAGAACAAGATTCCAGAACATGTGAGGTCTGCCTCAACACTATTCCTTTAAACCAGGGCTCAAAACAACTGTTTGCTGCAGTTTTTCAATAAACAATGAATGTGTGCAAACCATTTATTCTATTACCATCGTATATATTTTTTATATCTTGTATTTAAACTTTTCTGATTTTTTATTATATATTTCCCTTTTATTCTTTCTCTTTTTATTTTATTCTATTCTTAATGATTGTCCTTTTGTTTTTACGTGTGATTTCCTTTGTAAAGCACTTTGAATGGCGCTAAATAAATAAACTTGTGTTCTACAACCAAGTCAGAAGGAAGTACATGATTGTTTTTTATCAATATAGTTCTCAGAAATGTCAAAGGGAATGCTTTTAATATCAGTTTCAACTGATATTATCAACTGCTTTCTTGAATGTGACCTTGACCTAGTTCTGATCATCTTTCAATATCTGCAAATGTTTTTCCAGTACTTAAGGATCGGATGAGTCTTTATTATGAAAGCTTTAAAATGCAGATAACACTTGGCCAATGCTTGAAAGTCTTAAATGAGACTTTATTAACATGCTATTTATCATTAACACGTGCTCATTTACAGAAGACTCTATATGGTTGGGTTGAATGGATCCAATATGAGCGTATTGTACCGATGCCACCTGCAAAATCATGACACATTTTATATTAATTAGATCAGAAATTACATTCAAAGAATGCTCCTTCAATAAATTCATTGTATCTTTCACAACGGGGACAGATTATTCATATTCCATTAACTAATATACAACATATATTAATAGATTGTTAACCTCAGATAAAGGACTTCACACTCTTAGTGTGACAGTTTAAGTATCAAGTACAATAAACACAATTCAAAGTCGATGCACTTTTTTCCACCTCTCCTTAGAGAGGGAAGATAAGCTCTGCATTAAAATACCCTGTTTACTTGGATAACCGATTTCTTTATTCAACTTTATCTTATCATTTGTGAGCCCCCCATAAAGGAGAACTGTGCTTCTCTTCATCTCCATGGCCACGGTTCTGGTCAATCATTAATGTTTAATAACCAAAATGCCCCCTTAAGTAAGCGCGGGGCAGCAGATGGTGAGACCACTAGCAGTGGAGATGAGAGGTGCCTCGGGAACACCTTGGTCTGAAGGGACAGAATTTGTTTTTGTCTTGATTTCAACAAAGTTTTAGTTATTGGAGTAAAGTTTTCAATGTATTTACACGATAGGCCTGTTTTGTTTGGTGCATGTGAGTGATGCACCGCAGCCATGGAGGAAGATGGAATTGCTGTGGTGGGAATTGGATGCAATTTCCCAGGGGGTAAATAGTTTTGAGTTGAATTGTTTGAGCAATTCCCCTTTGATTGTTGCATTGAGGTAAACTTGCATAGTAAAACTTTAAGTGCACTTTTTGATGGAGAAATAGCTTAGAAATGTGGCCAGTTTTGGCTGATGTATACATATTGGAAGTGTAGTTGTCATGATATGTATTTAAATCAGGATTAGATCCAACAATTTCCCTGAAACCCACTGTGATTTATTTTTGCCTTGCTCTGCAATAACATGCCTATTTCTTCATGGTGGTGAGGGTCACCATCCATTCACACATATTTATTCATTAATCATTAATTGACCTAACAAGGAAGAAGTAGGTATAACAAAACAATGCTAACAATATTCAAAACAATAATCAGTTATGTTTATGAAGATAGTTGATAGTTGCAAAATTACGACTTTGAGATTATTATTATTTTGATAAATGGAAGTTAATTCCAGAACATCCCTTCCATTCAGCTTGTCCAGTACACAGGCCAATCAAATACATGAATACAGAACCGATCAGTTGCAGTAAACTGTTTATTATAAATAACAGGAGAGGGCTTGGAGAACTTCTGGAAAGTTCTGCTGGAGGGACGGAACTGTTCTGTGCCCATCCCCAAGGAGAGGTTTGATGTGGCTGACTGGTACGACAAGGACGACAACAAAGCCGGGAAATCACGGGCAGCGAAAGCCGCTCTCATCGAAGGGTACGTTCTCCTCCTGTATCGCCTTAACCAGTGAAGGGCATTGACACCAATGCCGTGTTCCAATACCCGTACTTCCATGAGTATACTTAAAGGAAGTACACTATCTGCACTATCCGTACTCACTTGAGTACGGTAATTTTTCAGATGCGAGTGCTGTTCCAAATCGAGTACTCCGTGGTGCACTTACCGGAAATTACGATCACGACTGCCGCCGCGGCTCCTCCCCCGCAATAAACATCCCGCTTTGAACGGTGAACTCTTTACGCCTAGCAGCTATAAAAAGCTATAGAAACTATAAAAACTACAAAATGACTCTATTAATGCAGGCTATGTGGAAAATGCGCCGACTTTGGCTCAGCCTGGCTCCGCCTCTTCCGCTACGTAGCTAAGATGGCTGCCGTTGAGTACGGAGAGTGTCCTTCGATCCACACTTCACGATTAGCCCATTTTGAGTACAGCATCCGGGTCCTTGAAGTATACTTCTTTTCGCCGGATCTGAATTGGAACGTACTGCGTACTCAAATTTTGAGTACGCAGTACGGACAGTCCGGGTATTGGAACACGGCCCAAGCCTCAAGAAAACATATTCAACCATCAAATAGATTGATACACAAAGTATTGTAAATTGAACCAATATCGTAATAAGTAAAACACAGACCTTCGAAGAAGTGGTCGATTTAAGTATAGTAAATAACTTTATCCGTAAATTCCAGTCTTGTTTTGGATAATGAAGAACATCTTATATTGTCTTTATAATATAACATTGGTGCTACCTAAAAACTAATACGGGAAAGAAAACACAGTGACATCCGTGAATAATTTATTATTATTTCGTACCAATATGCCATTAAACAACAAGCCAGCTGTGTCTTAGCATTTATCATTGTGGTCCTCTCAAGCTAAATTGCTCAACTGAGTAGGCCTAGGGCATCAACACACAGACAGAGGAAGTTGACTCCTTTTCTATCAAATGGCATTAACACCACCAGGATCAGAAACAGTCCCCACTGGGAACCACAAACATACCATAAACACGGCACTTATGATAGTGAAAGACACTTTGGATAAAAGCATCCACACTGATTACTGACGCAGATACACACTGAACATGCATCCATCGCTGTCTCATTACTGACCTAACCAGCTTTCTTTGGGGCTCTGGGGCTCTCCAGGTTCAATGAGTTTGACCACAAGCTCTTCGGTATCAGCGACAGCGAGGTGGAGCAGATGGACCCCCAGCAGAAGCAGCTGCTCCAGTGTGTGTACCGGGCCCTGGAGAACGCCGGGCTGCCCATGGAGAAGGCCAGCGGCTCCAGGACCGGAGTGTTCTTTGGTAAGATGATGGAAGACATGAATCAGATGTAATAGAAGGAAGGACATGAATACATACATGTACTTTCAGGGAAACCTTGGACCTGTATGAAAACGTAATACCTGTGGGCCTTCAGAATGGTTTGATATTTGTGAACATGCTTTAATGATAAATTGAGTTAACTCTTCAGCTACTCCTGTATGTCTGAAAGTGTAAAGTGTGACAAAACTTAACCTTGTATTATCTTTTGATTACAACAACATTCATAAATAATTTGAATTGAATTTATCATTAATCTTAAAGTATAAAAACAACAAAGTTATGGGGCTCAATCCATATGTAATTCACATAATTCTTGCCGGTATCTGAAAGAGAAGGTGTTATTCTCTCTCTCCCTCGCTCTCTGTCTGTCTATGTGTCTCCCTCCCAGGACTGATGAACAGGGACTACGAGCAGTCTGCCGCACACATGCACCCCAGCGTGATCAACCATTGGACGGGCACGGGCCTGGCCATGAGCATCGCAGCCAACCGGGTGTCCTACATCTTCAACCTGACCGGGCCCTCGCTGTCCATCGACTGTGCCTGCTCCTCCTCGCTGGTCGCTCTGCACCTGGCCTGTCAGGCCATCAAACAAGGTCTGTGGTGGTCCTATGAACAGTGTGTCAATGCTGAAATGCACTGTGTGTGGGTACAAGGTCTGTATGGACCATGTCTTCCTAATAGAGATAAACCGTTTCTTCTGACAAAATGTAGATATTGTAAGTCGATTTGGATAAAAGCATCTGCTTAATGCCCTTAATGTAAATCTAAATGGTTAGAAGCTGTAAGAAAAATTAGTGGTCTGAGGATCTCTATAGGTTTCAAGTTTACATTTCATCTTTTGATATTTTAGAGATAGAGAGAGACAGGGAGAGGGAGACCTATCAACATAGAGAGGGAACAAGAGGGATAGAGACAGAGAGATAAGATATGGAAGATATGATAAACGTAATTGACTCGGGAGCGAGAGAGAGAGTCACGCGATTTACACGTAACATTTCCTCCAGGAACCTTTGACACAGGCTCCCTTCTCTGTCCCCAGGAGACTGTGAGATGGCGCTGTGCGGGGGGGTGAGCTGCATCTTTGAGCCCAGGGTGTTTGTGGCTCTGAGCAAGGCCAAGATGATCTCCCCTGAAGGCACCAGCAAGGCATTCTCCCGCCGGGCCGACGGCTACGGGCGGGGCGAGGGCTGCGGAGTGGTGCTGCTCAAGCCGCTAAAGCAGGTACCCACCTTGAACCCTCAGTGACATTATCTTTCAACGTTTTTTCGAGGCGGCTGATGTCTTTCGACGTGCCAGTCAAGCCCGTTTAGATGGTGCCAACGTTGGAGGTTCAGCAACAAAACACAAATATGAGACCTAAAGTAAACCCAGGGTTTAAATTATTCTTCTCAACTTATTTTCTCGCAAAATGACTTCCTTTTTGCATTGTTTATAAGTCCTATGACTTTAAAGTCCACCATTAGAGGATCCTTTGAGGAGACCTTTACCATATATACCATAAATAAAAAAATAAAAATAGAAAATAGAAACACATGGAGGAGTGAATCATTAGCATGCATCCCATTAAAAATACAGACTATGCAATAAAGAGGATAACATTTGTATTTATTATCCATAGGATGGTAAAGTGAAAACGATGCTCAAGGGCCACATGATTATTGTCAAAGAATCAAAGTACAGTTTGAATCACTGCTTGTAAATTACTGCACTCAAAATGAACTCGTTTGTAGGTATTAAACATTTAAAATGTTGTCACATCCCCTGCCACTTACTTTGTTTTACTCTGTGCAAGTTAAATTGATAACTTTAATGAATGAATGTACTCTTAATAACCGCCCGATTACTATTTTTAATATTACAGATTATAGAAAATATGATATTAATCATAACCAATGAATTTTATTTTGAACAGGCTTTGGCAGACCATGACAATATTTGGGGCATCATCAGCAAAACTGCAGTAAACCAAGATGGCCGCTCCGTCACTCCCATCACTAAACCCTCGATGAGCCAACAAGAGGAGCTTCTGCGCAGGATCTACTCCCAGTCCGACCTGGCGATGGTCCAGTACATAGAGGCCCATGGCACCGGGACCCCGGCCGGAGACCCCACAGAGGCGGGCAGCATCTCAAACGCCATAGCAAAAGCCAAACCTTCCGGCTCAGAGAAGCTTCGCATCGGTTCAGTAAAGAGCAACATCGGACACACGGAATCAGCCGCGGGAGTAGCAGGTCTCATCAAGGTCCTCCTGATGATGAAGCATGAAACCATCGTCCCGTCTGTGTTCTACTCCGAGGACAGCGGCAGTGTGGATGCAGCTGCACTCAACATAAAGATCCCCACAGAGCCGGAGACTTGGAAGAGCTCTGGAGTACGACTAGCTGGAGTTAACAACTTTGGGTTTGGGGGAACCAATGCCCATGCAATTGTTAAACAACACACGAAGCTTCACTCCACGAAAACCTGTAAGGCGATGATGGTAAGCAAATACTTTGTCATGTCTGCCAATTCATTAAAATCCCTTTCATGGATGATTGAAGACACCCTTGAACAGATCAGTGCTCAGAGTGAGATTGATCTTGAGTGTCTCGTCTACACGTCGGCTTGTAGGAGGAGCCATATGAAACATAAATACAGGAAAGCCCTCTTAACCTCGTCCTTAGAGGATCTGAAAGACCAGCTCCAATCCACGCTCACTAAAAAGACCTCCCCTTCCTACTCTGATCCACGGTTGGTGTTTGTTTTCTGTGGCAATGGAGTCACCTACCACGGCATGTGCAGACAGCTTCTGGAACACGAGACTGTGTTCAGGGACAAAATCCAAGAGATTGGGGAATATTTTCTCACGTTCAGCAACAAAACACTGGACATCATGGACTACCTTGAGAGTGAGGTGGAGAGTAGGGACTTTTCCAAACCAGATGTAGTCCAGCCTCTTCTCTTTGCCATTCAGGTTGGCATATTCACTCTCCTCCGGCACTGGGGGGTCAAGCCCGATGCCGTTCTGGGACATTCTGTGGGTGAGGTTGCTGCTGCACATTGTTCCGGTCTGCTTTCCCTATCTGAAGCAGCTAAAGTTATCTACACTCGTAGTACTTACCAATGCAGGGTAACAGGAGGGAAGATGCTTGTTATCAGTAACATGGAAGTATCAGGTGTTGAGGATATTCTTCAACCGTATGCTAACAAAGTTTGCATCGCAGCCTTCAACAGCCTCCAATCCTGCGCTCTCTCAGGGGATGCAGGAGCGATAGTGAGCATCCACGATGAGCTCAAGGCCTCAGCCAATGGTCAAAATCTCTTCCTGCGCATACTGGATGTCCCTGCTGCATACCACAGCTACATGATGGACCCGATATTGTCTGAGCTTAGTGAGAGTATTGGCTCTTTGGGCGTGAACAAACTTGAGACAGAGTTGTTCTCTACTGTGACAGGCAAGGAGATGGCGCATCCTGATTTCAGCACAGGAGAATACTGGGCTAGAAACATCCGTGACCCAGTTTATTTTCATCACGCTGTAAGCTCAGCAGCGAAAGGGAAAAAGAACGTAGTTTGTGTTGAGATTGGTCCAAGGAGGGCCTTGCAAAGAAACATCCAAGAAACACTGGGAAACACCACCTCTGTGCTTGCCTCTGTCCTGCCAGAGAAGGACCACGAGACAATGCTCAGTGTTCCTTCTAAGCTTTTTGAAGTCGGGGTTCATGTAGACTGGGACCAGCATTATAGAGGCTGTGAGACAACCCCGTTGCCTTTCCCAAGGTACAAATTTGATTGCTCCGAGAGGGATGTGATCATTGGAGCAGCGCAGAAAAACACACCAAGCAATCACCCCATCCTCTGTCAAACTGGCAATGAAGGCAATGTGTTCAGCTGCAATCTATGGTCCGACACATCCTTTTACCTGCAAGAACATAAACACAATGGCATACCCATAATCCCAGGCTCTTTCTATGCAGAGCTGGGACTGTCTGCTTTCATGGAAAGTGCCAAACCAAAAGTTGCTCTGAACTCAGTTCAGCTCAGTGTCAACTTCCAAAGTCCGTTTGTTTTAGCCCAGAAGGCACCAGAAATGAAAGTACAATTAGAGTGTGCAGAGAATGAAACTAGTTTCACTGTATTCTCCTCAGCTGCTGTCTACGCATCAGGAACAGTATTTAGCAAGCAGGCAGGTTTAAAGCCACTGATCTCCTTAACTTCCATTTACAAAAGATGCAATTCTGTAGTAAGTTGTGAAGAATTCTACAGATATCTGTCACAAGGCGGCTTTCAGTACGGGGATGTCTTCCACAATAAAGGCGATGTACATTATGGAGAAGAGTTAATGGAGGCTTACTCACATATCACAGTACCGGAAGAATTGAAGTCGCAGTTGCATGAGTACTGCATACATCCCGTTATACTTGATCTCCTGATGCAACTCCTGCCGGTAACAGTGGCACATGCATTTGTTGGCAGGCCAGGGTTTCCTGCCAAAATAGGGAGTCTGACTGTGTTTGAACCTCTGCAGGATGAGATGGTCGTATATCTCAGGGCGACTGCTGTGGGTGTTGATGACTTTGAAGTGTGTGGATGCATCACTGACGAAGATGGTAGGGTGTTGGTTGAGGTTAAGCATGTGATGATCAAATACCTGGGGAGTTCCTCCCATGTGGTTGAGGAGTATTTTTACCACAATGTCTACAATGTAGTCTCTGAAGAAATCCTGTCCTCTCTACCTCCCAAGGCACTGGTTTTCTGTGACAGCTTAGGGATATCCAAAGGCTTACAACAACACATTGACCCCGGATCTAGATACATTTCTCTCTCACACTCAAGGGATATTCTAAATGATGGTTTCCCTACTCTGTTGGCAAACCTAAAGATCACAGATATTAAGAATAACTTTGATGAGGTATTGTTTCTGTGGGGTAAAGAAGACCTGACCACATTGGCACCGGACAAGGTCCTCGAAAATCTGGTGGATTGCTGTGAGATCTTCCGACAAGTAGTTCTTGAGCTGAAGCAGATTCAGTTTTCAAACTCTATCCGTGCAATAACGTACCGCTCATCTGACGTCACGGTAGACTACATCAGTGCAGGCTTTTCCATCTCGGGCATGACGAGGTCTTTCGCTGCAGAGATCCCAAATCTCTTCTTTCAGCTGATTGATATAAATTCAACTTCTGTCGAAGACATTGCAGCCCTAGGCCAGGTGTTGAAGTCCTATCCCTGCGAGAAGTATCCAGAGTTGTTGGTAGAAGATGGGGCAATTTTGAAGCCTTCGATTGTACGTACCCCTGTTCAAGTGGTTGACAGATCAGAAGACAGTTGCTGCTCTCCATTGTCTGAACCTTGTGTGCTAAACACAGATGATGCTTATGCACTAACTAGCCTGTGTGCCATTCCTTATGACACATGTGAGGATCTACCAATCAATGAGACATCAGTTAAAATTAACCTCAGTAAGATATGCGTTCATTCATCTGATTACTTTCCTCAAACTGATTCACACTATAAATTTGGCCACACCATCTACTGGAACAAGCACACATCTCAGAATCACAAGTTGATCGCTCTGGATTTTAGTGGTACTGTAACAGAGGTTGGGAAGAACGTAAAGAAGCTGAAGGTTGGTGACCACGTTGTCTCCTGTTATCCTGTAGTTGCGGCCACTGAGATCACAGTTCCAGAGGAGGTGTGCTACAAAACGAAAAGGTTCCCGTTCCTCTGTAAAATACCCTGCGTTTCGTACTTTGTGCTAGCATGGGAGATCATACATAAAGCCTTGCCCAGAGCCAAACATCGCCTCGCAATAATTTCTTCTGCTCGTGACTCTGCTCTGGTCAAAGTTTTGGCCCTCACATCTTACAAATCAGGGTTTACCGTTATAGTTGGCACACAGTCCAATGGATCCTTAGTGGATGTGAGCCAAGTGGATGCTTGCATCATTCTGCCGCCATTTGATGAGTCGGTCATTATTAAAAGTGGCAATATTCCTGGAGTTTGCAATGTTGTCGTCATCTGTGAGTCTCAGTCCAAGTGTTTGCTAGCTCAAGAAGCGTCTAAAATTGTCAAGGAGCGTGTCCATGTGCAAATCATTCAAATGCCAGCAATTCTTCAAAAGGGAAATTTGAGTGCACAGACGCCACATATACAGCATTGGCTTAAATCCATGAAGTTTGACCGGAAAGCTTTTGATTTCGAGAGCTTTACCTTTCAGAGTGTGACTTTCAAAAACGTCAATGTCCTACCCATGAGCGTGGAGTCCTACTTCACCACAAGCTCTTTAGCGGTGGTTGCATTGGCAAAAGATCTCAAGGGCACTCTTTCCGAAATCCCTTTGGTGCAAACAAAAAAACTGCTTTTCAGAAAGAGGTCAATCTACGTAGTGGCAGGTGGTCTGTCTGGGCTTGGCTTGGAAACTGTCAAGTTCATCTCACAGAGAGGCGGAGGCTATGTTGTAATCTTCTCCCGGAGCAAACCTACTTCAGAAGTACAGGAAGAGCTCAACAGCCTAGAGAAACAATGTGGCACATGTATCACCACCATGGAGTGCGACGTGTCCATCTCTGAGCATGTAAAAAGGGCTATCGGTGCAATTGGACTAAGGTTTCCAGGCTGTCCAATCCGAGGAGTGTTCCACAGTGCAGTTGTCTTACACGATGGGCTGATTGAGACCCTGAACCGATCCCTCTACGAAAAGGTTCTGAAACCCAAAGTGAACGGTGCCTTGAACCTGCACCATGCTACGCTTCACTGCCAGTTGGACTACTTTGTGTGCTACTCCTCCATCTCGTCTTTCCTAGGAAATGCGTCGCAAACAAACTACGCGGCTGCCAACACTTTCCTAGACACATTCTGCCAATACAGACGGAAGCAAGGCCTCCCTGGTCAGTCAATCAACTGGGGAGCGATGAACCTCGGATTGCTTCTGAACAAGGAACACTTTCAAAGATTCTTGGAGGCCAAGGGGATGATGGTGTTGGAGGTGCCCGAGGTGCACAAAAGTTTGGAGCAGTGCCTGGTCCTGAACAGACCTCAACAAGCTGTATGCAGGTTTCACTTCAAAAACATCCGGTACAATATCCTCTCACAGAATGTTGCTTTGACGATGCGCATGTCCGCACTTGTAGAAGAGGCTTTTCAAAAGTCCAAAGTCGAGGAATCCCAGTCAAACCAAAAAGGCCCAGTCCCTCCAAAAGAATATGTCAAATCTCTAATCAGCGAGACTATCGGGATCGACCTGAGCGAGTTGACAGATGACCTCCCTCTCTCATCTCTGGGCATTGACTCAATGCAGGCTATGACTTTGCAAAATCTCATCTTTCAGGAGAGAGGTGTAAATGTGCCCCTTGTTAAACTGTTGGATCCCAATTCTACCATTTCAACAGTGGCAGATAGCCTGAACGAGGAGGAGACAGGAGGTCAGACATCAGGCGAGGATGGTTCTCCTCGTATTGAGGACATAGACGATGACTCCACAAAATTGTAAATAAGTAAATTGTAGATAGTGCAGAGGCGTGGAACAAGTTAATCTTACTATGTTTACATATTTGGTGTCTCAGTTCTAGAGAAAGAAAATTATGTTTTCACGATATTAATGTAGTCCATTTAGAATTATTTTATTTTCTATTATTATAGAAATTTCACTTTATTATTTTGACTCTAAGACAAGTGTTATTTTGTAATGTCTCCTTTGGTGTTCTATCTGATGAGTACAAATGCTAAAGCTACTGATGTCACACATTTTTTAATATTGACCAAATTCTGCTTCATGGTAATTGTCAGAAATGATTTGTCATTGTTGAGGGGTACACAACTTGCAAATATTTAACAATACAGCCAGGATAATGTGTACAGTATTTTGCAAAGACATTGTTCTAGTTATTGTTATCAAAAAGAACACAGTCTTAAAGAGTTGCTATTTTTCTATTGTAATTTTGTTTAAAGTGTATTGGATTTAATTTGAAGATGAGTAAACTGCTAAACATAATTTATTCCATTATGCCATGTCGGCTGTTTGTAAATGTTCTAACGTTTATTTATATTTGAATTCATATGTTGGATACATTTATTAAAGCTTCATTGACAGATGCTCTGTATATTAATTTCCTGTTCTTGTTTCCCGGTTATTTTCACTGCACTATATTTGAATCGAGCTCCCAGTCTGAAAGAAGACAACTCTGTTATCCCAGTAGCATGAGCATGAGTGGAGGGAACCTTCAGCAGGCATTTATTATTATTACAATTATCTGGTTAATTAGTCTGGAAGGAAACAACCTTGACTGACCATTACCATGCAATCAGTGCCATCATCAATATTTTTCCGTAATCAGATTTATGATGCTGGCAGAATAACATCATAAATCTGATGATGTTATTTGATGAAAAAGGTCTTTCAAGGTTGATAACACAGGTGTTTTTATGATAACAGACATTGTTTATATAAGCATGTGATAAATTATCTAATAAAAATGTTATTATTATGATCGTCAGAGTACAATTTTCTTTTTTTTGTCATCACTATTAATATAAGAATATTATATTTCAATGCCACATATGTATATTTCCACACCACACTGTCGTGTAAAAGCCCTCCACTTGCTTCAAAGCCATATTACTGTTACACTTTCTGCAAGAAGGAACGGTTCTACAGCAGATTTATGGCTCATTGAAGTACTGTTCTCAAATAAAAAAAAATTTGCCTGTATAATCCACCACTTGACTTTGTCAAAGGTAAGAAATAAAACATTTAACCATTAAGTCTGTCTTAGATTTTTGTGCTTGCTTGTTGATTTTGGATTTTGGCTTGCTTGTTGATTTTAACACAATCAATTATTCTTAGACCAATAAGGCCAATATTAATATAAATCACCAAATGTGTGTCATTTTTCCAAAACATTTTGTGCATTTTAACACAATCAATTATTCTTAGACCAATAAGGCCAATATTAATATAAATCACCAAATGTGTGTTGATGGTCAAGTCAGCCTTGACCATCAATCAACCTATCACAATCAGAGAGAGCGAGGGACAGGCAGAGGTCGTGGGAAAGAGAAAGGGAGGGATAGAGAGAAAGGGGTGGAGAGAGACGGGTAGAGACCAATAGAGAGTATGGGGGAGAAAGAGAGACCGGGGGGGGGGGGGGGGTAAGGTGATGACAGAAGTGCATGCACCATGGAGCATGTCTAACAGTGGTGAAAGGCTCTTTACATTTCAATCTAAAGCCGTTGCAATGTGCCTCCAGCATCCCACTACAGGCCACAGTGATATAGACCTACATGTTATCTTTTTCAGGCATCGTCTGTTCAATATTATAGCGTCTTGGCTCACGAAGAACAGCAAGTGCTCAATTGAAAGAGATCTTGACTTTCTGACAATCCAAAAGTATAAATGTATGGTTTGAGTAGAACAATATACAATACAGTCTTATACACATAAGGAGTGAGTTAATCAACTCAATAAAGGCCTACACTCAATGTATAGGGGGAAGGGGGAATATTCATTTTGAAATAGAATATTAGGCTCAATCGTACCAGCAATGTTTTTAAACCATCTGTGCCAGGCTACTCACTATATTGCATATAGTTTTTAAATGGTGTCTTTCACACCAATACCATTCATATAAACTAAAATGAACAGCGTAGAACATAGTTAGTTGAAAACACGCTTTGACACAATTTTGAACATAACAACCTTGTTTTGGTCTCTTCAATGATAAGGCAATGTTCAAATATTGTCATGCTGTAGTTACTGAATTATTCAACATTAATAGCCAAGTCAATAAATTATCTTCTAATCTTCTAATCAGGAAAGGTGAGGGAGAGTGCGTGGGAATTATTCAACATTAATAGCCAAGTCAATAAAATGTCTTCTAATTTTCTTATCAGGGAAGGCGAGGGTGAGAGAGAGAGGGAATTATTCAACATTAATAGCCAAGTCGATAAAATGTCTTCTTATCTTCTAATCAGGAAAGGCGAG
This sequence comes from Gadus macrocephalus, assembly GCF_031168955.1. NCBI lineage: Eukaryota > Metazoa > Chordata > Actinopteri > Gadiformes > Gadidae > Gadus > Gadus macrocephalus. The sequence goes on along the minus strand of NC_082404.1, from coordinate 7,152,925 downwards.
GGAGAGGGATAGAGAGATAGAAAGAGAGAGAGGGCGATATAAAGAGCGAGAGAGAGAGAGGGCGATAGAATGAGAGAGAGGCAGATCTGAAAAGAGAGAGAGACAGAGAGAGAGGGAGAGAAAGAGAAAGAGAGAGAGAGAAAAATAGGGGGAGACATCAGGAGGAGAGCGAGCAATTGAGGGAGAGAGAGATTAAGAGACTATAATTTTTTTAAATCGTATTTGTCAATCAATGAGGACCAACTCCCGCCACCCCCCCCCCCCCCCCCCCCCCTCTCACACACACACACACACACACACACACACACACACACACACACACACACACACACACACACACACACACACACACACACACACACACACACACACACACACACACACACACACACACACACACCTGTTTCACCTCATTTTGCAACACTGCCCACACTCTACAGCCCATGCCCTAGTTTGACTGACTTTATCTCCAGGTGACTTCACATCAGTGTCCTGACATTTGGCGTTTGAGGCCTCCAATGATATCATCCTATCCCTGTTTTCCGTCACGAATGTCATTGCTAGTCTGTTCCCCATTCTGCCTTGTATGAGGTGAGTTTGACTCCTAGTTGTAAAAAGAATCCCAATTTAATCATTTGAATGCTTTGTGAAGTTCAGTAAACATTATTCATATTCTTGTTTTTTAAGTTATTAATTTTATTTTCAAACTACTAACTAACTAACTACTAACCCCTAACCCTAACCCTAACCCTTTAATGATATTACTATTAATACTTTCAGTTTACTGCAGGGTTGGAGTTGCGGTCTTAGGACGCTATATTTATTCATATGAAATGGATTCCTGTTTAAAAATGGTGAGACAAGGAAAGACAACAAACACAATAGTAATATTATTTAATTCTGATTTACGAAAAGGCTATGATCATGGCTGTGTGAATAAATCACAAACAAAAACACTAGCATAGTAGCATCATATGTTAATAATAAGTGGGCCAGAATCAGTAGTTTCAGTACATGTCTTCAAGCACTCTACACAACACTAGAATTACTGTAGCTTACCAAAATAATCGATATAACAACATCTAATTGACAAGTATACAAAGCAATACAATAAACAAGACTTTTATCAAAGACTTAAATCATAACACAATACATATACAAATCAGTACAAATAACAAATCATTTCTCTTTATTCAAAAGGTTAGGGTTAGGGATAGGGTAATGCTTGGTCAAAAGTTGCTAGGTTTGATGCAAATGTACAGTTTACCAGTAGTTATCCCTAAACCAGAAGCTAACCCCTACCTGCTTCTCATTTGATTCCTCTTTCCTATGAACCATTGCTCAAAATGGTTATCAGTGTCGTCAGTGTGCTTTTGGGATCCAGTATTCTCACCAGAGGAACGGTCACACCTGTATCTTGGAACAGCTGGTTCTGCAGAGTCATGGCCAGCATAGAGTCGATTCCCAGAGAGCTCAGAGTCACATCATCGTCCAACTCATCTGTGAAAACATTGCTAATCTTGCTCAGCATGTTCCTCAAATTCTTGTGTAACAAAGACAAAGGTTGAAGCTTTGGCTCGATGGGCAGGTCGTCGGTCGGTTCAAACTCTAACAGATCTGCCAGGCGTTCTCTCAGGGAAGAGTTCTGGGAGAGAACGTGGCCTCTTAGAGTGCTGAAGTTGAACTTGCAGACCACCTGCTGTGGGTAATTCATCTGGAGACACTTCTCCAGTGATTTGTGAACCTCCATAACATCCATAATCCTCATCCCCTTGGTCTCCAGGAACCGTTGGAAGTGGTCTTTGTTCAAGAGGAGTCCCAGGTTCAATGGTCCCCAGTTGATGGACTGCCCTGCCAGTCCCAGGTTTCTCCGATAATGACAGAACATGTCCAGGAAGGAGTTTGCAGCTGAGTAGTTGCACTGCGAGGCGTTGCCGAGGAAGGAGGATATGGAGGAGTAACACACAAAGTAGTCGAGTTTGTTATGCAGTGTAGCATAGTGAAGGTTGAGGACTCCATTCACTTTTGGCCTGAACACTTTTTGAAAGAGAGATCGGTCCAGGTTTTCAATTAGAGCATCGTGCAGAACAGCTGCACTGTGGAATACTCCTTTGATCGACCATGCGGGAAAACTCTGAACAATAGTTGTGATAGCTTCCTCTACCTGTGTAGAAAGAGAAACATCACATTGTATGCTCCTGACAGTCATGCCACATCTCTTCTGGAGGGTTTCCATTTCTGTTTGCATTTCGGGGGAGATGTTTCTTCTGGATAGAGTTATGATACAACCTCCGCCCTGATGGGCGATGAATTTGACCGTCTCCAGTCCCAAGCCGGAGAGTCCTCCGGTGACGATGTAGATGCCGTTTTTCTTAAATAGAGCCTCTGGTTTCGTAAGAAAAGGAATAACAGACAAGGGACAGTCCTGTGACATTGGGCCACCATGGTCCAAAGCCACCTGCTGAATGATGCCAGTCGTGAAGTAGGACTCAACATCTTCACATGTCTGACTATTTTGGGTCCCTGATAACTGAAATGTGGCCCTTTTAAGATCCATGTTATTCAAGCCTAGAGAGAGTAGCCAGTGAAATATCTTCCTTTTCTGTCGTTTGAGATTGGACCGCTGCAACACATGGGAAACATTTAGTTTGTGCACATGAGTTTCTTCACTTTCCCATGAGAAGATGTGTTCTAATGCTGAAGACATTTGATCGTTACACACAAAGATCATATGACTCTCCAAATTCGCCCCCGATTTACAAATTCCACACCAAGACTGGTTATAAGGTGGCAGGAATACAAATGCATCGCAGCGATCGCTTTTCAGCAGGTCACTTGTGAACTGTGGCCTACAGACGATGCGCCACCCCGCCCTGTTAGCCGTCCAAACCAAAACCTCCAGCAAACCGGAGGCTGGTTTGGAGGAGATGATGGCCAACCTCGTCTTGTGTTTACCAAGGGGCGCAATTATTTCTAAGACCTCCCAGGCCAGAACAAAGTAGGACAAGCAGGGTGTCTCCCTCAGGAATCCGAGTGTATCCGTGTCATAGCACGCTGCTTCGGGTACGACTACCTTGGACGTGGCGCCCACCGGATAGCAACATGCTACGTGGTCTCCCACTTTCAGCTTGTCTACCCGACTCCCTGTTGCGGTCACAATGCCGCTGAAATCCAAAGCAAGAAGCGTATGATTCTGGGAGGTGTGCTTGTTCCAATACATTGTCTCGCCAAAGTCTAGATGAAAAGTGCTTACAGGGAAGTAATCAGATGAATGTGTGCATAATTTGGTGAGCTGGACTTCCACTGACCTATCTTGGACTGGACTGGTTAGAGCCTCGGTAGGCATGGCAGACAAGTTTAGCATTCGATAAGGATCAGCTGTCATCAGGACAAAGTCCCTTGGAGGTACAGCACATGTGAATGTGGCATCACTTATGGGAGATCTTGCTATTCTTGTGAAAGAAGCATGACCCTGGCAGATCAGGACCTCCTGGTGTCTGCAGGTGTTTATGACGTGCACCAGGGTTTGAATGTCTTCACCGGACAGAGACGCCAGGTCAACCAGCTGGAAGGAGAGCTCTGTGACCTCAGCAGCACACGCTCTCAACATGCCAGAGAGTACAAAGCCGGGACTGATGTGGTCCACGGTCCTTTCTGCAGCTCTATAGGTTATGACCCGGACCGTGCAAGGGCGTTTTCTTTCCTTTAAGGCAAGAACCACCTCTCGGAACAGCTCACAGCAGCCCACCAAGGAGGACGATACATTCTCAGGGGAAAGATGACTCACATCCTGAGCTCCACATATGAATAAAACCTCCTCTAACTCGTCTTCAGTGTTCTGTGAGCGAAGAACAAGGTACTGAAGCTTGTTTGATAACCACTGCTCTTTGTTGGTAATGAAGGTTGATTCAGGATGTAGATATGGACTTAGAGCTTTAGCAACCCCTAAGTGGTCTTCAAATACCAGAGCCTTCTTTTGACGATTCAAGGCAAACTCTTCCGTAGTCGAGAAGATTTTGTTTTGGAAGAACAAGGTCTCCACAACATCGGCCCCATCGCTCAAAAAGGAAATCCTTACGTCCTTAAGTTCCACCAGGACTGCCCCGTCTTTACTCGCAAAGCAACCACATACTTCAATGAAGTCTTGGGTTTCTTGAGTGGCTCTTAAGTAGATGAGCATTTCCTGCTGAAGTGGTGCTGATATGGCGATGCAACCCACAGCCGTGGGGAATCCCTGCCTGGGAGATTCACCTTTGGTTGCTACCACTGCTGTCATTTGGAGGAAATAGTCCAACACCACTGGATGGAGGAAGAACTGCTGCAGCTGAGACGCAATTTCATCAGGAACCCAAACAGTTGTCACTGCTTCCTTGGACTGGGTTCCAAAATGCACTTCTTCGAGCTGTCTGAACACAAAACCATACTCAAACCCGGCTTGAGAAAGAAGCGAGTAGATCTCTTCTCTGTCGATGACTGATTCACACCTTTGCCGAATGACTCCAGGGTTAATGGTTTGTTCTTCTAGCAGCAGCTGGCTGGATGTCATGTGATATGTGCCTGATGCATGTGTTGCTGAAGAAGACACTATACAAAATGTACCCTCATTCTTCCGATGCTCCAGAGTTACTTGGATTGGTTGCGAGTTAGAGTTTAGTGCGAGTAGATTGTTAAAAGATAAACTCACAAGAAGTTTTGTGCTTGGTATCTTTGCCTTGCTCAGACTTTCCATTATTGAGGCAAAAGCGAGCTCAACATATAGTGATCCTGGTGCGATGGCAACACCATTGTTCTTATGTTGCCAAAGATAAGGGGAAGTCTCAGAGGAGATGTTGAACTTGTACTCTCTGTTACCCCCCTTGAGTGTTTTGGATACAAAGACATGGTGAGAAAATATGGTTGATTCATTTTCTTTATTTCTGGCTTTAAACTGCAACTCTTTCTTCAAGTTATCAAACTGGTATACTGGACACTCTGTGGGCAATGTCTCTCTACCACTATAAAACTGATGCCAGTCGACATGAAGACCCAGTTCGAATAGTCGGGACACTGTGGACGACATGGACTCAGAAGCTCTCTGTGGCTGAACTGATGTAAGGACCATAGTGTCCTCTCCGAGAGTCTCCAGAATGTTCCTCTGCAGAGCTCTGCGAGGTCCAATCTCCACAAAGACCAGATGCCTTCTCGCTTGTTGTGTGTTTCTGGTCAAAGCTTTCAGGGTTTGTTCAAATAAAACCGGCTCCCTTATGTTCTTTACCCAGTAGCGGCCTGTGGTAAAATCTCCATCCGAACACTTGTCCCCAGTCACAGTGGAGTAAAGCTCACAGTCCATGTGTCCTACAGCCAGACGGTTTATGTTTTGCTCAATGTCATCTAGAATGGGGTCCATCATGTGACTATGGTATGCAGCTTGGACATCCAAGATATGGAGGAAGAGGTTTGTGTCTGTAACCATGGCTTCCAGCCTCTTGTGGAGAGCCATAATGGCATCTGCATTGCCCGACAGAGTGCAGGACAGAGGACTGTTGAAAGCTGCAATACAAACCTTCCCAGAGTAGGCTGGGAGGATCTCCAAGACTTTGGCAACAGCCAGATTGCTGATGACAAGCATTTTTCCTCCGGTGACTCTGCTCTGGAGAGAGGATCGGTAGTGCACCACTTTCACAGCCTCCTCCAGAGTAAGGAGGCCTGAATAGTGAGCTGCAGCAACCTCTCCGACAGAGTGTCCAAGCACCACGTCAGCCTTGATGCCCCAATGTTTCAGTAGACTGCCAATGCCAACTTGAACGGCAAAGAGCAGTGGTTGGATTACATCAGGCTTTGTGAAATCATCGTTGTCATCATCATCTGTAATCTTTTGGTTGATGCTGATTTTTTTGAAACTCTGGAAGAGTTTTTCAACCTCTCTGACCTTCTCTCTGAATTTCGGCTCCTCTTCAAAGAGCTGCTTGCACATTCCCCGGGATGTGACTCCGTTACCACAAAACACAAACACCACTCGTGTGTCCGGCTTGGTGGAGTCAGCCTTCTTGTTCTGTGCAGATGCAAGTTGTTGCTCTAAATCCAGAATTGAGGACACTAGGAAGACCTTCCTGTATTTGTGTTTATAATGACTTCTCCTGCAGGCTGAGGTATACAATAGGGAATTCAGGTCAATTGAACGATCTCTGGAAAGCCTCTGGGAAACATCTGCAATGGTCAGCATAAGTGATTTATCAGAGGCTGCAGAAATCACAAAGGGTACTTTACCATGTATATTTATGGACTTTGGGATCAAGGTTTGTCTGTAGTCTTTTACAATTGCATGGGCGTTGGTGCCTCCAAACCCAAAGCTGTTGATCCCAGCCACTCTCACCGATGGTCCACTGGACTCCCACCTCTCTGGCTCTGTGGGGATCTTTATGTTGAGTGCAGCTGCATCCACACTGCCGCTGTCCTCGGAGTAGAACACAGACGGGACGATGGTTTCATGCTTCATCATCAGGAGGACCTTGATGAGACCTGCCACTCCCGCGGCTGATTCCGTGTGTCCGATGTTGCTCTTTACTGAACCGATGCGGAGCGTCTCTGAGCCGGAAGGTTTGGCTTTAGCGATGGCATTGGAGATGCTGCCCGCCTCTGTGGGGTCTCCTGCCGGGGTCCCGGTGCCGTGGGCCTCTATGTACTGGACCATCGCCAGGTCGGACTGGGAGTAGATCCTGCGCAGAAGCTCCTCTTGTTGACTCATCGAGGGTTTAGTGATGGGAGTGACGGAGCGGCCATCTTGGTTTACTGCAGTTTTGCTGATGATGCCCCAAATATTGTTGAAGTCTCTCAGAGCCTAGATAGAGAAAATCAACAGACAAAGCATTAAAGAGTCATATTTGTTTAATATTAATTTACTACTAATATTTTAGCAGAAACTTCCAAAGGGACTTACAGTGAATTTCCGTAACAGTAAGAAATAGATGAATACAAACAGCAACCATTTAAAAAAATATCATTACTGCAAGAAGGCCACAGCGAGTTGGAAACAGTGGAAAGAAAAAGTCAGCAAAACTGCTTATTCTACCAGTGTGATTTTTTAGCAATCAATGTTTCTTAATAGATCTTTGAACATATAATAACGTTCTCACATCTTTAAGGGGCTTCAGCAGGACCACTCCACAGCCCTCTCCTCTGCCGTAGCCGTCTGCTCTGCTGGAGAACGGCTTGCTGATACCGTCCGGTGAGATCATCTTGGCCTTGCTGAGTGCCACAAACATGCGTGGCTCGATGATACAGCTGACCCCTCCACACAGGGCCATCTCACAGTCTCCTGGAGGACGGGTGGGGAACAGGTCATTGACGTGAGGCGAGGATGGTGCAGTGATCAGGGTGATTAACTCAAAGACAAAACACAGTGAGCTGAAAGTCGACCCATAGGCAGGAAGATGAGCAAGATCCCCAGCCCCTACCCGCTCCTTAATTACATGTATCTGAATTCACTGGAAGTAGCTTTGGATAAAAGCTTCTTCTGAGTGACTAAATAGTCGTGCAATGGTAGTAATAACCAGTATTAAATTAAACAAGGACGCAGTTATATTATTGCTAACATTATTAGTAATATTGGTCTGCAATAGTGATATAAGTACTATACGTGATAGAGGGGATTTCAATGTGAAGATCTGACAAATACTTCCATTTTAAGGGGATGTATTATATCCTTCTAATGCTCGAACAGGGGGTTGACTGAATCAATCCTTCACCTTGCCGTATGCCCTGGCATGCTGAATGCAGCGCCACCAGCGAGGAGGAGCAGGCGCTGTCGATGGCGAAGGACGGCCCCGTGAGATCAAAGGTGAAGGAGATCCTGTTGGCGGCGATGCTCATGGCCGCCCCCGTGGCGCTGTAATGGTTAACGGCGTCGGCGTCGTTGTTGACGATGGTCTCGTAGTCCCTATTCATAAGCCCTGTAACAATATAGTTTATATACACACAGCGCCGATTAGCATCTGGGTCACGTTACACCCACCCCCCCACCCCTAAGGTACATGTTTCACAGTACATCGGGTTCGCTGCTAACCTATATAGACGCCGGTCCTGCTTCCGCGGGCCGTCTCCAGGGGCGTTCCAGAGTCTTCTAAGGCCCTGAAGGCACACTGGAGCAGCAGCTTCTGCTGGGGGTCCATGCAGTCGGCCTCGGCTTCGGCCAGGCCAAAGAACCGGTGGTCAAACTCATTGAACCTGGAGGAGATCAATGTGTATCGATAGAAAAAATACTATCATTATGAATAAAAACAACATTCATTGATGACGAGATGCGTGTTCTGCCTTGGACTGGATGTTTACTTGACGTATCTCTATGAACCTTCAACTCCACGTCTCTTGGGATAAAAGTGCAGACTAAATCACAAAATAGGGAAAAGTTATTAACGGCTTTAATGTATTTTCTTACCCGTCTATGAGAGCGGCTCTGGTGGTCTGTGTGCGACCAGGTCTGGTACCGTCAGGAGAGAACCAGCCCGTAGTGTCAAACCTCTCCTCTGGTATATCCGTCACACAGTTCCTACACTCCAGAAGAACCTTCCAGAAACTGTCCAGTCCTTCCCCTTAAACGCAAAAAGCATAGTTAAGAGTTAGGTTCACGCTTTCAGACTACATATTCACTTGAAACAATAAGTATTACTTCACTCACCGCCAGGGAAGTTGCATCCGATGCCAACCACAGCAATTTCTTCCTCCATTTTGTCATCGAGTTGTGTTTCAGATGGACCTGACAGCAACCCGTTCTCAGAATGGTTCACTGTCTGTCTGCTCTAGTTATCCTGCCTTCGTACCACCTCTTTATATTCTCTGTGGCTTGTATCCTCCATCTCAAAATACAGACCGCCTGAAGGCGCAGCAACAATAGAGCTCTTGTCAGATCTTCATTAGGAACTTAATACACTAATTGGAGGTTAAACGGCTGGTTTGGTACAAGGAGATAATGCGGGGTTTGTCGTGTCGCTGTCGGGACGGAGCGAAAGGCTTTAATTTCCTCTTCCTTTCCCGCGTTATTCTAACCCTGTTTCTGATCATTACGTTTTACTGAAACAAAGTATATAAGGCTGCTTACCAAGGTTCTACAAATCCTTAACAGAGCTGACACTTATTCAAACCTTATGAAGTTATGCATGCAACTTACTTTAAATGTAAATCTCAATCTTCAGGTAAAAGGTTACTCTACAATAAAAAAAATCCAACATAAAAACAATATAATTATTCTGCAATTGCTTTAATGTTCTGAAAAATGCAGAGATTAATAGACAAAAAGGGAATTATAAGATTCCTTTTAAGTTCCTTGCAGGAAAGGTGCATAGCTCAGTCAAGACAGTTGCTAGTGGTTTCTGTTGGAATTTCTTCTTAGGGAAAGGTTAGTTGTTCGCCGGTTGTGAATGTGCATCCTATCGTATTCACATTATGAATGACCTGCAGGAAGAGGAAGTCATCGTGATACGATGACGTCATACAAATGACGTCATACAAATGACGTCATACAAATGACATGACTTTCAATGCATGTTTAAAAACCTTTATTGATATTCGACACAGCACCTTGTTTCCTATTTTAGGAGACAAAAACAAGCACAGGGCCGATTCCTATCCACGCAGGTACAGTATATACACCCCTTCTCGCTCAGCTTTGGGTAGCTGCACACGATGCAAGAAGGAGAAAAATAAAAGACACACTTTGGGCACGTATAAATACAAAGGACATCGAATAACAGCAGATGCTGCTGAACCGAGGAAAATAAAACACTAACTAAAATATGAAGGTCACAAGTAGAGTCAAATTTTTGCTGCAGCTATTTGGTAAAACGCGTTCTTTAACTTCTAAAAATATGGTGGCATGTCGACAATCATTGGACTGGCAAGATAACATTGGTTTGCAGTCTATATATTAACATAATGTAAATTGTTCAAGGTTTACACATAACTGACAATTTCAGTTATTAACCAAAACAAGTGTTCGTCTTCCAAGTACAACTCAGGGGTTTAAAATTGCTGAACCTTACACCAGCTGTAAGGTTCATCAATGGCTGATCATTACGAGCCGTTTCAGAATCCATCCACTAGTGACATCACATGTGGGAGTGTCCACCCAAAGAGATGCTGGGTAGTTTTCAAAATTCCTTGTAATGACGAACCAACATCACACCTGGTGATAAAATGAGGGCCCCTTTAATCAAAGTTCCAGAATAAAACATAATAATAATAATATTAATAATAGTCTGTTAGGTTATCTCCGACAACAGAAATAGAAAATAAAATAACAAACTGACTAAAGACCATGTAGCATAGGGGATGATTCCGTAAAAGGAAGCAGATTGTGTGTGTGTGTGTGGGGGGGGGGGGGGTTCAGTGCTCCAGCACCTTGCCCTCCAGGACCAGCCGGATCTCCTTGGCGTCGAGGGTCTCGTGGCGGAGCAGCGCCCCCGCCAGGTTCTCGTGCTCCTGGCTGTAGGTCTTCAGGAGGGTCCTGGCCCTCTCGTACGAGTCCTGGAGGCCAAGAGAAGACAGAGATTCATTGATTTGTTACGACTCTTCATGCGGCCTCAGTGCTGGCAGCGGGGAGCACCATCACCATGGTAACCACCAAACGGTCGGCTCACCTTCAGAAGGACGCGCACTTCCTGTTCCACGGCGGCCTGGGTCTCGGGGCTCTGCTTGGTCAGGTCGTTGTAGGTCATGACCCCCAGCTGAAGGACCACAGGCTGAGGTTTAGTCTCTTCAGTTACGTTAACACATCAGACCCCCCCCCCCCCCCCCCCCCCCCATTCCTGTCTGACACACAGAGCTCCTCTCACCTTGTCACTCATCCCAAAGCGGGTCACCATCATCTTGGCTATTTTGGTGGCACCGTCAAAGTCACTGGAAGCACCTGGAACACACACACACACACACACAAAATGGGTTAAACATGCTTTGGGTAGCTGCACAAGATGCAAGAAGGAGGAAAATGAAATACAAACTAACCCAAATATACTGAGAAATCTGTATCAAGAATTTGCTATTAGTAATCAAAGCAAAAGTGACTTTGAGGGAGTTAAGTACAAGTCATGAAGGGACAGGTAGGGGCTAGGGCGTCCTGCGCTAGGATGCCTATGGGTGAGGCTGCAGACCAACCAGAACAGTGTCCCTGGCCTGCTAGACACTGTGGAGCGGGGCATCTCAACGGGTTAATGACACAGTGCGGCGTACCCGTGGTGATGTACTCGTCTCCGAAGATGAGCTCCTCGGCCACGCGGCCCCCCATGCTGACGTCCATCTGGGCCAGGAGCTGGGCCCGCGTCTCGCTCCACCGGTCGTTCTCCGGCAGCATGGACACCTGGCAGGGTGAGAGAGGCATGTTATTCAGGGCCTGTTCCTTCACTAGGGGCGGGGAAGAATTTTTTTCTTACGTTAATTAATTATTCCCGCCTCGCCCATTACTTCATAAAATCCCTGCTCATTGGGCACCTATTAGCCACTTGTATCACATGTTGGGAAGGACGTTGCTCTGAGAAGTGGTGTGGTGTGTGCATGCGTGTTGGCTCTCTACTATGCGTCAACCACAGGTGAGAGGTGGGGAACAGGAAGTGGCCGTACGTGTCCGAGGGTGGGTCCGCGGGGCATGATGGTGGCCTTGTTGATGGGCATGGCGTCCTTGGTGTAGTACGCCACGATGGCGTGCCCCGACTCGTGGTAGGCCGTGATCTCCTTGTTCTTCTTGTCGATGTCCACGCTGCGCCTCTCCGGACCTGGGCCAGGAAGAGGATACGAGTTCACCGCCTTTGAAGATGGACTTTATCTTTTATTGAGGTAATTTTACTAACATGTAGATCAGGAAGAAATTTTGCTTAACCTTACACCGACTACAATTCTAAATAAGTATAAGATTAGCTTATAAATATAAGCTAATCATTTGAATAAAAAACAAAAATATAACAATTTATATTTTTGGGCCCCACCGAGGGTGTTTGTGCATGTGTCTGCATCTGTGTGTGTGCGTGTGCTCCTGCATATGTGTGTCTGCGCCTGCATATGTGGGTGTGCGTGTGCGCCTGCATATATGTGTGTGCGTCTTCATACGCGTGTCCGTGCGTCTGCAAACATGGTGTGCGTGTGAGTGCACCTGCATACGCGTTTGCGCGTGTGCCTCTGTGCGTACGTCCCTGCGTCTGTGCGCCTACGTCCTCACCCATGAGGATCTTGTCCTTGGCGAACTCCAGCTCCCTCATGGTGACGCGCTCCCTCAGGTCCACGGCCGCCTTCAGCGCCGCCTGGTTCACCAGGTTCTCCAGCTCCGCCCCCGTGAAGCCCACCGTGCCGCGCGCTATGATCCCCGCCTCAACCGCTGGGGGGATGGGAGGGAGGAGGAGAGGAGGAGGAGGAGGAGGAGGATAGAAGAGGGAGAGAAGAGGGTAGGGGAGAGGAGGGAGGAGAGAGAGCAGGAGGGGGAGGAAGGGGGAGAGAAGAGGGTAGGGGAGAGGAGGGAGGAGAGAGAGCAGGAGGGGGAGGGAAGAGGGTAGGGGAGAGGAGGGAGGAGAGAGAGCAGGAGGAGGAGGAAGGGGGAGAGAAGAGGGTAGGGGAGAGGAGGGAGGAGAGAGAGCAGAAGGAGGAGGAGAGAAGAGGGAGAAGAGAGGGCAGGAGGAGGAGGAAGAAGGGGAACGAAAAGGGTGGGGGAGAGGAGGGAGGAGGAAAGGGTGATAAGAGTGTGGGGGGAGGAGAGGAGGGGAAGGAGGGAGGGAGGGAGCAGAAGACAAAGAGATGTTGGAGCAGTTTGTTGAGGCAGTGATGGAGGACAGTTCCGGTCTTTAACTCCGGAGGAGGAAGGACAGAAGTTTTAGATCCGAGGGATAAGACTCGGCGAGAACATGGTGGAAGCTTCTACACTTAGAAGACAGGCGTTCTCATTGGCTTGCCTTTGTGGCATTTTCCTATCAGGGTAAATCAATCTTTACTTTTTTTAATTAAACATTAAACAAAAATACATGAACTGTTAATAAAATAAGTCAAATATTAATATTTGTACAAAGAAACTCCAGAAGCTTAATGTCCCTTACCATTTGTACTTACAATTCCTGTAACAAAAACTAAACTAAGAGGAGTTTGGGAGGAGCAGCAGACCACAACACTGAGTTGCGACATCCTTATTTCCTATAATAACGAGTTTGACTTGTGATAGTCAGCACTGCCATGGGTTAAGGAGCTAAGCTAACTAGCGGTGAGACCTACCAGGGTCCACCTTGATCTTGGACAGGTACCAGTTGAGGATCTCCGTGCGACCTTTGACATCGGGTCGGGGGACGGTGACCTGCATGTCGAACCGCCCGGGCCTCACCAGAGCACTGTCACACAAAATGGTTTCAATAACGTTAGGATGTTACAAAATGCCTCCCATTTTAGCATCAACACGGAGATCCACTGCAATGCAAATGAACAGTATACGATATATTTAAATCATACTTTATAAATGAATCATAAAATCAAATCATACCTGTCCAAAGCTTCTGCAAAATTTGTAGCACCGATAACAATGACTCCTTCGTTTGGTTTGAACCTGGAAAGAAAAACAGAGATTAGAATGGATATTATTACATATATTATTTAATAAAAGTTCTAAATATTTCATAGTTAAATACATAGAACATTTTTAAATGCAATGCACATTAACTATCAGTAGACCAAATGAGACCGTCTGAGGACCATATGATACCATGTGTATCTAGCACTTTGAGGTCATTGAGTTGATGTAAAGTGCGTTATAAATAAAATGTAATATTATTATTATTATTATTATGTGTAGTGGACAATGTCAGAGTCTGTGAGACGGTGTGAGGACCAACCCGTCCATCTCAGCCAGCAGCTGGTTGATGGTCTGTCTGGAGTAGGGGTGCATGGGGGACTCAATCCTCTTCCCCCCCACACTGTCCAGCTCATCGATGAAGATCACACACGGGGCGCTTGCCTTCGCCTCCTCTGCAGAGAACAAGGACATCAGAGTGGTTACTATCAGACTGCATCCCTGCTCAGGCTCCAATAGCATGAGATAGCATAGCATAAAGACAGCCTCATAGCAAAGACATAGCCTCCTTAGCATCAAGATAGTAGGTCATAAAGATAGCCACAGAGCACGGAGATGGTCGCATAGCATTGAAATAGCATAGCAACATGATAGCATAGCATCAGGTAGACACAATCGAATGTGGAACCGGCCTGACCGGACCGACATGTTCAATATAGGGCCAAAAGGTTGTGGGTTCGAAGCCAAGCCAGCAATCTACCTGTAGACATCTCGAGCAAGGTTGCCTTACCATCTGGCCAAGCGTCTTCAGATAAACGTGTGTGCTAAATGACCAAAACGTCAAAGAGACAGTACCAACTACTGTTCTGTTGAACAAGGAGAGTAACAACGTATTCATCGTCTTCCAAACAGAACGGGGTGCTGAACTCACTGAAGAGGTTCCTGATGCGGCTGGCGCCCACGCCCACAAACATCTCGTCGAACTCCGACCCCGAGGCGTAGTAGAAGGGGACGTCGGCCTCCCCGGCCACGGCGCGCGCCAGCAGGGTCTTCCCGGTGCCCGGGGGTCCCACCAGCAGGACGCCTGAGGACAGGGGCCACAGTTAGTCCCCGGGACCTCATCCCAGGCAGACCCACAGGGCGGGGAACGGACTCCACACGTCGGCGTTAGTCCCTTTCATTTGTTTTAGTGGCGACATCACGAACCAAAGCAAAAAACATCCTTCTATTTATTTTAGACATAGGATTTGTCTGTGTGTCGTTTTCTGTGTTTTTCTTGTCGTTTTTCGAATAATGTTATATGGGATATATTGGCTGGTTTGAGTAGACAATGGATGTATGCACCACTGATCACACATTGCTAATACAAAACATGAGTTACGCTGGTATGTATTATGAATTGTAAGGCAAGGTCGCACACCAGACGAACCACGGAGCAACGCGTGGAAGATACACAACTCTGAGGATTCCGTTGGAGCTCAATATAACGTGTGACTCTGAGGACACACACATGAGGGTCCCCAGCCTCAATTTGGTGTCAGGGGTGTGTGGAGTGTGTTTGGAGGATGGCTGAATTAAGCAGCCTCACCAGGCCCAGGTCAGAGTGACTGTGGGGCTGGGTGAGGCTGCACACACCATCCACACTCAGGGGAGATCTCCTTCATATCAACATATAGCACCGGGTCATGTATTGTTGTCTATACAAACTATACAATTAACCCGTTTTCCAACATCCTCATCATACTGCATGTCGGGAAGAGTCCAGTAAAAGTCCCCTTGGTGGCGTTCAGCATTGTCTTTGTTGCAGTTGTATGTTAGCGGAGGGGCTGAGTGGTATTTGAAGTCAGCATTAAAATCTCCTCTCCCCTAACTACGGGCCGCTTGCCTCCCCCCAGCGCGGGGCCCTTCAGGGGGTTCCTACCTTTGGGCAGCTTGCCCCCCAGAACGGTGAACTTCTGGGGGTTCCTGAGGAACTCCACGACATCCTGCAGCTCGTTCTTGGCCTCGTCCACGCCCTTCACGTGGTCAAAGGTCACGTTCTTCACCTGGACCGGGTCCACGGCCGAGTCCAGGCCCGAGGTGGCTCGGAACCTCACTGTGAACCAATCCACACGAGGTAGTGCTTTAAGCATTGGGAATACAGTAATCCCTCCATTTAAACACAGACGGGGAATACACTGTAAGGAATAATTCTGTGGATCACCTCCGTGATCCACAGAATTAAGGGTTTTATTTTTTAAAAACACAATTCAGTCATAAACTTTGCCACAAATATTATGTTTTTTATATTAGTGTTGAATCATTTCTTAATACTAGAAATGAATGAAGGCTGAACCAAAACCTGCATCAGAAAAGGAGTTTTACCGGAGAGGAAGGGCGACCTGAACAGACCGTACAGGCCCGCCCCCAGCAGCACCAACAAGATCAACCGGGTCCGCCTCACAGATTCTGGAGCACACAAACACAGTGTGGAACTTAGGACAGACCCACAACCCACTATCGCTGCCTAGTGGAGACGTAGAGCAACTGCACATTTTATCAACTGCTTATTCCAGTGACCAGCACCTGTTGCATTGGATGAATACATCTCTTACATCATCCCGTAAATCCCTTAAATATAATACATGGAATATATACTGTATATATTTTTTGGCCGTTTAAAAAAAAAGGCAAGCAATTGTGTTTCAATTGCCAATCAATTAATTAATTAATAAAAATGTGTTCTGCTCCAATATCTTTATTAATGCACCCAGTTTTAAACTAAGGTGGGAAAGAAAGAAAGAAAAAATATAGACCTGTGTTAAACAAACACACACAAGAAAGAGAGCCAGAGAGAGAGAGAGAGAGAGAGCCAGAGAGAGAGAGAGAGAGAGAGAGCCAGAGAGAGAGAGAGAGAGAGCGCGAGAGCGAGAGAGAGAGAGAGAGAGAGAGAGAGAGAGAGACAGAGAGAGCCAGAGAGACAGAGAGACAGAGAGAGCCAGAGAGACAGAGAGACAGAGAGCCAGACAGAGAGATAGAGAGGCCTCCAGTACCTGGAGTCCTCTGGGAGTAGGCCTGGGACTTCATGAAGCCCTCGGTGAAGCCCGTCTTGAAGGCCTCCTGCTGGGCCTCAGGGAGGTTCTTCTGCTTCATCAGCTGGTCCACCGTCTGGGCCTCGGTGCCCTTCTCTCTGCCCAGGAGACTCTGGAGGTCACAGAGTTCCCACTATGAGCTAGCTATTCACATGCTGTTAATGTGGCATGTCAATGCCTGCCTACAGGAGTCTGGTCTTTAATCGTTTTTCAAGTTGACCGGACGACTTGTACAAACCATAACTTTGTTCATATAAAAAAACGTCAACAAATATTGCATCAAATTGTTCCAAAAGCTTTGGAGACAATGCCTGGCCATCCTGCCATGTAAAAAAAAGAAATAAAAAAAAAGAAAGCAAAAGCTTACAAGATGCATGCTTGTGTATGATGTAGAAAACTACTTTTCCAGAGAAGATGAAATTGAAAGAAAAGGATTTTAGCTGGGAAAGTTGGTCTCTTGTTCGACCCCTTACCTCAGCACTTAATTCAACAAGCACAACCCAAAGCAACTCCTCCCATCGCGGTAATCCCAGACTATGCGTGTGTATAGTCCCTACAGGACTCTACACGGGGGGGGAGTCTATGGGGTATATTTGGGGAGGCTATGAGGTATTTATGTGGGGTTATTATGGGTAAATTAATGGGTGATGGATTCATGGAGATTTAAATGATGTATAAATGGGTGGACAACGAAAAACGACATTTTGTTATTATCCTGTAACCATGACAAAACTGATAAAAAAAACGGATGAACTGAACTAGGGACCCCCACCTTCATGAAGGCTGGGGTGTAGCTCTCCGGTTCTGAGGGGGCCTGGGAGGCGGGGTCCCTCCGCCTGGTGCTCGACTTCAGGGTCTTGAACCCACGACTCTGGACGCCTGCTGTGGGACAGACCGGAAACAGGAGAATAAGGGTTAACAACCGCTGGCATGACGATCCTCGTTACCATTACTTATCGGCCATTTAGTAAACCTCTTCATCCAAAGTCATCCAGACTGAGTTTCTCTCAGATACACGTCACTAAGGTAATAGCTGGACTAGGCATCTGGCTCAAGGGCACCTGTGGGCTTGGGGGTTAATTGTTCTGCTGTGTATCACAAACACATAATGCTTATAATTATAATAATGATTCACGGATATCCACACACACACACACACACACACACACACACACACACACACACACACACACACACACACACACACACACACACACACACACACACACACACACACACACACACACACACACACACACACACACACACACACACACACTTTTTATACTGCTACCTGGTAAATAGTCCAGCTGTGTGCAGAGTGACTGCAGAGGGCTGTGCGGTTGTCTGTGGAATACCGCCGAGCCAGCCGTTCTCTGAGTAAACCCTTTAGGACAACAACAACAACAACATCATCATCATCATCACAGGCCGCCTCCATACAGCTCTTTACTGGAAACTACAGCCACTCAAAGCACATCCCTTTTGATCCAGGAGAACGTGAAATCCAGGAGTGAAATCGTATGTTTTTGCCAGGCTCCACCAAACAGCTTGAACATTCCACTCTGCTCCCATCCATGCATTCTTCTCATAGCGTCAAAGTGCCTATTAGTATAATCTTCAACGTCACCATAAAGGGACACTGGTGGCGAGGTGTTTGTGGACATGTAGAGCTCAGTCTGGGTAGCTGTGGACTTATAATGGATGCCACAGAATGTATTGAATTGCCGATGTTTTGAGCTCTTTCCCTGTGGATTTGATGTTTGGACAACTATAGTACAACGCTATGGTGTGTTTGGATGGTGAAGCTCCATCTGAGCAGCGATTTATTTTGATGTCCGAGTGAGGGTTAAGCGTCTCAGACTTAACGTGTATGGTGAAGGTGTATGTTGCATTTCATATACAACCTCGCTCATTATAAAGCTTGAATGGAAACACTTTCCTAAAACAGTATCACCGTTTCCAGTGGTCAGAACCATGGGTTAAGAACACACAACTCTCCAGATACAATCCCACCAAGCGGCCTGGTTCTCACCGTGCTTGTTGTGGAAGAAGGATTTTGCGGAAGCGTGAGAGGTCCTCCACGGGGAAGAGCAGGAGGGGGCCTCCAGCGGCCCCAGGCAGGGCAGTAACCTGCTGACCAGCTCCTCCAGCTGACCAGCCCCGAACTCAGACAGACCCACATCCTTCAGGCTCACACTGGGCTGGAGAGACACAGAAACACAACACTGAGTACTAACACCGTGATTATATTAATCACCACCCATCACACATACACACACACACGTAAATTACGACCCAACTAGCGATGTACTTTACGTGCCCATCTACACCAAGTAGGTCAATATGCATTAGCACCTAGTACAGTCTGGCCAGCAGAAAACATTGCATCCCTCCTCAACTACAATAAACTAAATGCTCATGAAAACAAATGTTCAATTTTCAGCCAACTGAGTCATCCAGAGTCCAACACAATATGGATAATATAACGGTCCTGCCTCGGCTCCTAAAAGTTTGTTTAGGAAGCTTGGCATGCCAGGAGTTTTGGAATGTAATAGTCACTGTTTACATGCTCTCCAGTCTCCACTTACATCTCTCGGCAGGAGGTCGTTCTCTGGAGCTGGGACACTCTGCAGGTTCTGCACAGACGCTGTGACCGCCGAACTAGCCGCACTCTTCAGGGAATGGATCGCATTGGCGAGCTGGCTCAGGGGCAATATCATCTGGGGAGAGGGGTATTGAAATATGCATGTAATGGCAGAGGATACGATAAATGTACACACCATCTTCCATTTATGGAACTGCTATGAGGTATTTTAAGGACAGCAGGGCAGGCGAGGTATGTCTAGGTTTCAACAGTTAATAGAGCAATGTGAGGTTATGCCTAGGTTTCACAAGTCAATAGAGCAATAGGAGGGAGTAGTAGCAACATGCTGTAGGTGACTGACGCTATGTAACCCACTGTTCATGTAACGTGAGGTATGTCTAGGTTTCACCAGTCAATAGAGCAATATGAGGTAGTATTATTAACATACTGTAGGTGACTGACGCTATGTTACCCTTTGTTCATGTAATGTGAGGTATGTCTAGGTTTTACCAGTCAATAGAGCAATACGAGGTAGTATATCAACATGCTGTTGGTGACTGACGCTATGTAACCATCTGTTCATGTAACGTGAGGTATGAGGGAGTAGTAACAACATGCTGTCGGTGACTGACGCTATGTAACGCTCTGTTCATGTAACGTGAGGCATGTCCAGGTTTCCCCAGTCAATGTAGCAATATGAGGCAGTAGTAGCAACATGCTGTAGGTGACTGACGCTATGTAACGCGAGGTATGCGTGACGTAATAGATCCAGCTACAAATATGAACAAAGCTATAAAGCGCTGCCATCTAAAGCAACGCTAAAGTTCAATGTAAAACGTGAAAATACAGACATGTATACAATCAATGGAACTATTGTTTATAGATAATACATTCGCTTTATATTGTTTATATAAAGCGAATGTATTATTACAGATAAAGATATCTGTGCATCTTAGCTGTCAAGCCAGCCGGCTAACTAGCTGTTAGCATTACCTGTTGTGGCGAAAGCGAAAACATCGTTCCTCCGCAACACAGTTGATGTTGATGGTTATGGTATGAGAACAAAGCCCTCCGGACACAGGACTATGCCCCAGATGAAGGTCCTTTGGTTCGCCTTGTTTTTATTATACAACTTTCCAGTGTCGATTAAAAGGGCTTCTTCGTTAAGGTCAAAGAGCCTACAAATTGACGCAAGCGGGTATCACTACCGGGTCATCTGGCGTAATTCTGATTAAAATTGGTATACAAACGTTGCGTTTAAAATATATTTGTCTCTAAAAAAAATTGTAGTAGTAGTAAATTTCATTTTTGTTCTATTCCAAGTAAGAATATATATGTTTTAAGGACATAAGTTGTATGAAAGACAACTATACTGCCTGAACATATTATATATTTTTAAAATATATATATAGTTGAATATTGTACAGAATATTTTCAAGTTCATTGTGTCATAAATTATTATCCAGAATCGCTTAATTTGAGTTCAAAAGCCTCTGCTTTGGCACAGGCAGTGCGTCAAACAGCGTCTCTCAGGACCCACAGCAGAAGTGCGGATTTCAAATTTTCAAAACAAACCCGACTTGTTTGGACGTGTTTACTACATGAAGCCGAGCGAAGCACACCGCCTTTTCTTATTACACAGAACTTAAAAATAACAACATGGACGCAAAAGAGAAGCACCCTGAAGATGAATCAAACTCAATTGTAAAGCCATATGATCCACGAAAGACAGCTTCCATCGATGACTTCATGATCCTGAAGCCCATCAGCCGGGGAGCCTTTGGAAAGGTGTACCTTGCACGGAAAAAATGCAAGCCAAATGCTCAGCTCTATGCCATCAAGGTAACGTGGTTTATCAACCAGTATTCAGGTTTCTACCTATCTATTATCTTAGACACTTTTGTGCATACATTGTCTTAATTGTGTTTTTGGGCGGTGGGAAGTGAGAAAGGATACTACTTGTTTGGGAGAGGGAGGTGATAAGGGAGTTGACCGCAGGTGGATGGGGAAATGAGGAGTATATTATCTATCTTTCAAACAAAAAACACTATTAGGGAGCTGGGGGAGTGATTGAGGTTGTTGGAGAAGATGGGACGATTTTTTTGGGGGATTGGAGACGGAAGATTACATTTTAGATGACAGAATGAACATGTAGCTGCAGATAGGAGGCCGAAAACGCGCAAAGTGATTGGTAGGCATTAGGCAAGAAGGTTGTCAGGGCGCTTGGATTCGCACCACGCTCTTTCAGCTGCCCGTAGTGAGGTTCTTTCAGCATGCACTGAGTCTGACAAACCAAGGCGCCAGAGGGGTCGGGCGAGCCCCCTGATAGGTCAGTGTCCAGAGACGAGGGCAAAAAAGAGAGAAGAATGTCCATGGCCGATTAGGGAGGCATGAGTGAGAAGGAGTCCGGTGAGGGGAGAGCTGATGGCGAAGGTTTGGGAGGTTGAGAGAGTAAGACAAGAAGTGGTCTGAGATGTAAGGTGGAGATACAGAACTGGTTACCAGCTTTGAATGTGTAGGGGGGAGAGAGCAAAAGAAGATGGCATAAACAACGGTTGAGATTTAGACATGTCAGGATGTGGAAATCACAGAGAAATGGCAACAGGGGGGCCCCTCTTCAGGGATGTTGGCTAGGAGAGTAAAATTCCTCCCAGAATCCCCAGAGAGCACCTGGTGGGCGGTAGAGCACTAAAGGGCGCTACAGCAATGTTTAATTACACTGGTTAAATTACACACACAGCGGGAAATTAGAAAGAGGGAGTGAACTGAGTAAGGGAGTAAAGAGAAAATTTCCATTTGGGGGAGATTAGCCAACCAGTTCCCAAACCAGTTTCCATTTATGTCTCCTCGCATGCAACACATTGCATTTACATTTTCTTGTGTGTGCAATTTCCCAGAGCCCATTTATATTGGTGTGTGGGTGTGTGTATCAGTTCACTTGAAGAATACTTATATTTTGAGTTACGTAAGACCAGCAGAAACAAACATTTTACTCTGCAATTAACAAAATAATCTGAATTTGACTACTATGTTTTACTACTAGGTGATGAGGAAAGCCGACATGGTGGATAAGAACATGACGGGCCAGATGAAGGGAGAGAGAGATGCCCTGGCCATCTGCAAAAGTCCCTTTGTGGTCCACCTGTACTACTGCCTTCAAACGGCCACTAAAATCTTTCTGGTAACATTTGCAGATTCATGTTTTTTTCACTATGTTCTGCAATAGTGTCTTTCTACAAGGTGTTAATTTATCACGAAATTTCAATGCTTTAACTTGCAGGTCATGGAATATCTCATTGGTGGCGACGTTAAGTCTCTTCTCCACATCTATGGTTATTTTGACCAGGATATGGCTGTGAAATACATTATAGAAGTATCACTGGCGTTGGACTATCTGCACCGTCACAATATAATACACAGGTGGGTGGATTGTTCACAGAATCTTTAGCGGCTGTAACCAGAAGTGTCTTGTTTGTTCCCTTGCTGTTCTTCTGAATGTATGGATCTGATCTGGAACACACTGTTTGTAGGGACCTGAAACCTGACAATATGCTGATCTCCAACGAAGGACACATCAAACTGACCGACTTTGGTCTTTCTAAAGTTAAGCTGGATAGAGGTACAGAAACCAATCTTGTGGCACGAGAAACCTGCTGATGAACATGTTGCGTAGTGACAGTATCATTCATGCTGGCCCTTGTTTTCTGTGACAGAGCTGAATCTGTCGGACATCCTGACCACCCCTTCCCTGGCCAAGCCGGATAAACACTACTCTCGAACCCCTGGCCAGGTCCTCTCCTTGATCTGCTCTCTAGGATTTGTAAGTAACACAAAAGTTTTTTTTATCACACACACATCTGTGAACGTATGTTTGCAGATCGACCGATATATCGGTCGGCCGATATTATCGTTTTTTTACGTGTATCGGTATCGGCCGATACGCGGCTGATTTTCGCCGATATTTTTTTCGCCGTTTATTTTTTATTTTTTTTACTTGTTCTACCTCACCTGTTTTTAATATTTGTAAAATATTGTTCATCTACTTGTTCTTACTTGTTCTACCTCACCTGTTTTTACTATTTGTTAAATATAGTTTTTTACATTGAAGTTCAATAAATGTTCCTTTTTTTAAATTGAGACTTTTAACATTTGTTATCAGTATAATTGTTATGATTGAGTGAGCAAAAGCAGTATCGGCTCTAAATATCGGTATCGGCGTATCGGCGTATCGGCTAAGGCTGATGAAAAAATATCGGCATCGTATCGGCCCTAAAAAATCTGTATCGGTCGATCCCTAGTTTGCAGGGCCCAACCCTTACTTTCAAAGTTTGGCATTCTGCTAAGACTGTATGACAAAAGAAAATTGTATGCCATATTTTGTATTTGAAGGATTTCATTAGTTTTGTCCTGATATCAGTTTTTCAAAAGTCACAGTCCCATTGCATTTGAAAGGCTAAGATCAGATCAGGACAACCAGAAACGGCTGCTTGGGGACCCCCCAGCCCAAATCTGGTTTGGTCTCCATGGAAACCAGGCAGCTGTTTACCCTGTAGCAGCTCCGTCCCGGCCCGTGTTTACAAACCACCACCTCCCTCCACCAGAACACGCCAGAAGCGGAGTACCGGCGCAGCTGTAGCGCGTCAGCGGTGCCCAGCCCCATGTCGTGTGACCGCGCCGAGCGCAAGAAGCAGTCCCTGTGCTCGCTGCAGGTCAAGAGGAAGAAGAATCGAATGT
Source organism: Gadus macrocephalus (assembly GCF_031168955.1). NCBI lineage: Eukaryota > Metazoa > Chordata > Actinopteri > Gadiformes > Gadidae > Gadus > Gadus macrocephalus. The sequence goes on along the minus strand of NC_082404.1, from coordinate 7,129,029 downwards.
TCGGGCCCGGTGGCTCCTCCCAGAAACGCGGTACGTCGTAGTGTCGGCCCTCCTACGGTCCGTCCCACTGGATCGCCTTTGTCCCTCTTTCACTGAGAGCCGAGGTGTGTCTGTTTCCCTCGGCGAGGTGCGCCGTTTCATGCCCACGTTATGCAGGGGGCCAGCTGACGCTTTTCTTGTCTTCCGCAGCGGCCATGAAGTGCATGTTCAGCCCGCAGTCCCTGGGCAAGAACCTGACCCCCACGCTGCTGAAGACCCGGCGGAGGTTCGAGACCATGAGCGCCGTCAGCAACACCGAGTCGGAGGGCGAGTGCAGCCCGCTGTGGGAGTGTGAGGAGGTCAGAGCTCCACCACATGCTGTCATTCAGGGTGGTCCCCAGCAGACGCTCTCGACCATATTATGGGCTGTACATTTTAGGGAGAACACTGTTCAAATGTAAAACAATTACTTGGACTTTGGGTCCAAGTAAGTACATTTTTCAAAAAATGCACGAGATTTCTCATCCATCAAAAATCTGCATGGTCCGAGTTTTGCCTTTGAGACAAACACACCAGCTACACCCTGGCCATTAGTCAAACTCGTTCACAGGGACAGGCCCAACATAGTGGACATAGCCAGGGGAAGGACTTTCCAACCATTTTACCTTTCTGGGGCCTGATCACCTGCAACAATATCATATTTTTGATCACATTAGAGAAGCAATATACACAAAAATCTGACTTGGTGACCCAAAGGGTGTGAAATATCAGTAACACTATTCCATGTTCATGATCTGGGGGTATGTGAGGCATTGATGCTCAGCATTGTTGATCCCCAGAAAGAAAACCAACCTGTAAGCAACATGGCCGTGGGCGAGGGGCCTTCCGACACCCAGCCGACGAAGACAGAGTCCGTCTGTCCCGATGCAGACCGGGGCCTCGAACTGACCTCGTCCGAGAAGTTCAAGTTCTCAGCCGAGGCGGCCTCCGGACCGCCCGCACACCCCACCACCGCACCCCAGGGGAACGACCCCCAACCTGGGTCGGACGGTCAGGCGGCCAGCCCGGCGCCCGGCAAGAGGACGTTCTCGGACGTGGAGAAGAGCCCCGAGGCGGCGGCGGCGGGGACCCAGGCTAAGCGGGCCAACACGGCCTACGAGGGGGCCTTCCAGACCCCCCCGGAGGAGAGGCCCTCGGGGCTCACCGGGGCGTTCTCCACCGTCCTCCTGGAGGACCTCAGGCCTTTCCCCGGCATCTCCAGCCCGCTCGGCGTCACCAAGAACCTCTTTGGCGAGCTGCACGACCCCGCGGAGGACGTGTTCCTGGCCCCGGGGCCGGAGGACTCCAGCTTCACCTCGGACCAGGAGCTCTGCCGCAACCTGTGCCTGGACTCGGACGGCTCGCTGAACGAGAGCTCCGTGCTCGTCGGCGAGAGCCCCACGTCGGAGGCCTCCAGCCCGTCCTGCCGCCGCCGCTCCACGCCGTCCCCGGGCGCGGAGCGCACCGGGGGCCGCGAGGCCTCGACGGAGCCCACCCCGCAGAGGCCCAACCTGTTCCGCCGGGGGGAGCTCCAGTCGCCCTGCCTCGGGCGAGCGCCGGCGGGCGCGACCACCCCGCCTTTGGCCGCCCAGTCGCCGTGCTTCCTGAAGCCCCGGCCCGGGGTGGCGTTCCGCAGCTACTGCAGCTCCATCAGCCGCTCCAACTTCTCCAGCCACTCGGTGGAGTCCATGGACACGTCCTCCATGCCGTCCCTCGTCACGGGCGGCGTCACGCCCGTCCAGAGGACGCACAGCTCCAACGGCTCCCGCTATCAGGTGGGGCGGAGGAGGATGATGATGATGAGGAGGAGGATGATGATGATGTGTAATGCTAATCATAGTAGTACTGTACATGCTAAAGATAATCGTCATGGTGGATGCTAGTGATGCATGGTAATGATGCATACTAATGGGGCTCGCTGCTAATCCACAAGTATCCGGTATTGGGGGTTTCGAAGCTCATATATCAAGGAAATATCTGTTTTAACCGTTTTAACCATAGTTTTAAATCATCATGTCATGTTCCTCCCATGTTTTAATCATTTCAACTTTTCGTGTTTTTTTTTTCTCTGGTTCCTCTCGGTGAGCCAGACGCCCCAGCCCATGACGCCGTCCCACACCCCCTTCAGGACCCCCAAGAGTGTTCGCCGGGGCCCCGTGCCGGCCCTGGGGGCCCAGATACTGGGCACCCCAGACTATCTGGCCCCGGAACTCCTGCTGGGCAAACCGCACGGTAAGGGTTACAAGATGTGTGACGAAAACACGTTGGATATCTGCAGGATGTGTTTATGAGCCAACTGCCAAGCATTAGCAAGTGAACAAAGAAGGGCTCGGCATACGAGAAATGAGTGGCGCTGCACTGCTACATGAAGGAATATGAATGGCATACAAGAGCAAATTAGCATTTTAGTTCTTGATACACATTGAACAACTAAAAACAAGACGGGTGTGCAGTATGCGACTGCATACTGCGCTTGAAACAAGTGCTGCATTTGAAACAATGTACATAAAGTACTGTATGTTTTATGTCGGAAGATCGACGTGTGATAGCATTTTATGACGGGTCTTCTGTTTGTAGTTTCAGGATACGGTTGTTGTGGTGAGTTTTATTAAAAAGACAAATTAAAACCTTGCTGCTTCACGCGAGCATGCATGTTAACCTACCCCCCCCCCCACCCTGACCCACTAATAGGGATGAGGCAAAATGGCTGCCTGGCTTTCGCTGACTTCGGTTTGGTGCTTAAACCGTGTTCAGCTGGACTTCTAATAGGAGATGGGGATCTTTCTAGCGTGTGGCGGTCTCCATAATGAGGGAGAGGGGGGCCTTTGTGATTGACACTAACCTGGTTGATAGCGATGTGTTGCGGGGTCACATGCTTTCAAAAGATCAGCTGGGCTTTTAAGATGGACACAATCGGGGTGTTGATGTGATTTGCTATGCTGTTTGTTTTTGCCTAGATGTCTCACGCATATTCTGTTATTTAAATTGCCTGTTGCCATACGCTTCCATCAAATATATTATAATATATATATTATATATTAATTCAATAGAATTCAATAGAATAAGTTATTTTAACTACAACTTGAAAAAAGCAGGGTTTAGCAGTTTATAATTTTTATTATTAATTTTTATTCTATTTTTTAACCATAATCAAACTAAATGTTCATTCATGCACCCCACTGGTGCAGTTGGCTTGGGATGCTTTGAAATTGAATCCTCGCTCGTCCAGTCATCTAATCTCGTTATAATCCCTCGTTCACCCCCACCGCGGCTGTGAAAGTAAAAAGCACACTCCTAACCAGAATGCCTGAAGAGTATCACACGGGCCATTCCTGACCGTCTGTCCGTCCGTCCTCCTCTAGACTTCATGGTGGACTGGTGGGCCCTGGGGGTGTGCCTGTTTGAGTTCCTCACGGGCGTGCCCCCCTTCAACGACGAGACGCCACAGCTTGTCTTCCAGAACATCCTCAACCGAGGTCAGTGGGGGGGGGGGGGGGGGGGGGGTCAGTGGGGGTCTCCCCTCCCTCCTATGTCCCTTCAGCAGACAACGGTCTGATTCTGGTTCTTCCTTTGAGTCACGATCTGCTGAAGATAATATTACTATAAACCTGGAATAATATCGCGCATATATATATTAAAAAGAAATATATCTAATAATAATAAATTGCATTCATTTATTTCTATTCCATGAATCACCCACAATACCATAGATTCATGTTCTCAGATAGCCATTTCTTTGGCGTGCCAACATGACTAATAAAAATGTTATTTACCGGCCGAATGTAAAATTGAACGGCCACATGAAAATATTTGCATGTATAAACAATCAATTCTTATAATTAATGCATTTGAATGTTTTAAATGTCCCCCCGCCAGACATCCCGTGGCCAGAGGGAGAGGAGGAGCTGTCCGGGAACGCCAGGAGCGCCATCGAGATCCTGCTGACCATGGACGTGACCAAGCGAGCCGGCCTCAAGGGTGAGATTGGGTAGCTGTGCAGTTTTCTGTGTTCTCCTGCTGTGAATGTACAGCATTTGAACTCCAAACTTATAAACTGGCCCCAGTTAGACAATATTCAGACCACATAGAGCTATTTTACTAAAGTTTGAGCTCCTCGCAGTGATCGCTCATCTCAGATCTCTGAACAATGGTGTTCATACTTTTTGCAAGGGATAACTTTACATGTTCTCCCCATACACACAAGCATTGAAATCTTATGTTTAGTTATTAACATGAGTTTACAACTTAATGGCTGTTCAAATAATAACCATTCTCTCACTGGACTATTAATAATCTTCCCAAAAGTACGGACTCAAATCCTTCTTCTTTACGAACTACCTTACATTCCAAAAATCTATACAATGACTCCAAACTTACTATTTATACTTTTTAAATGATTAGACTTTTAAAGCAAGAACACCCTTAGCAACCACCTAGAACACCATGGAAACTACCTTAAACATCCTAGTAACCAACTTTAACCCCTTGGCAACCACCTGAAACCCCTTAGCAACCACCTAAAACCTTTTTGACATCCCCCTAAACAACATAGAATACCATAGCAACCACCTTAAATACCATAGAATGAGGGTTTCTGCTAGCCTTTTCTTTCGCCAACGTGGCCGAATGTGAAATTGAAAGGCCATATTTAATACAGGTGTACACGCATGCATTATAATAAAAGGGGGCCATCGTAGGTCCATGCATTCAGTAAGCAACGCACCAACGCATATATAAATTGAATAAAAAGGTACCGGAACAAGATGGCCATAAAGAATTATATTTACCAGTAAATCAACCTTCTAGTCGGCCATTCGCCGGTAAATGCTGATTGACAGAAACCCTGCATAGAATACCACATACAACACCATAGAAACCTCCCAGACCGTCATATCAGCCACTCAGAACACCCCAGTAATGACCCAGAACACCCCAGCAACCACCCAGAACACTCTTCCATAACAAATGTAGGATTAAGAATTTGAGAGAGTAAAAGCGTATCAGACTGTTGAGGCACACCTGAGAGGTCCCAGAAATGAGATTCAGATACGGGGTTCATGCAAACTCAAAGCTGCTTCACCTTGCTGTGAGAGAAGAGGCTTTCTCACGTCCTGTTTTGTCATTTGAACCGTCAGAGCTGAGCGGCCACCCTTTGTTCGAGGGCCAGGACTGGGACGACATCCAGAACCAGGCCATGCCCTTTGTCCCCCAGCCGGAGAACGACACGGACACGTCCTACTTTGAGGCGAGGAACCAGGCCCAGCACCTTGTCGTGTCCGGGTTCAGCCTCTAGAGACCCCCCACAGCTGGGTTCAGCCTCTAGAGACCCCCCGCACCTGGGGTCAGCCTCTAGAGACCACCACGCCTGGGTTCAGCCTCTAGAGACCCCCGCACCCGGGTTCAGCCTCTAGAGACCCCCGCACCTGGGTTCAGCCTCTAGAGACCCCCGCACCTGGGGTCAGCCTCTAGAGACCCCCGCACCTGGGATCCTTTTGGGTTTTACAGGCAGAGGCGATTTTAATTTTAGCATTTGATTATCCTTGGGTGGTGGTGGGGGGGGGGGGGGGGGGGGGCGTGCGTGCGTGCGTGCGTGCGTGCGCGTGTGTGTGTGTGTGTGTGTGTGTGTGTGTGTGTGTGTGTGTGTGTGTGTGTGTGTGTGTGTGTGTTGGCTGATTCTGTCGTTTTAAAAGGTTTTAGCAACGGTTTCACTAGGAATAAATGTAGGTCGAAAAGACTTGGAACAGGAGACTATATTTGTCTTAATATTTTTTCTTTTAACCAAACGATTGGATGGTTCTAAATCTCTAGTGATTATTGCTTCATGATAATGTATTGCTTGCTACTGTAAACCAGTTGCCCTCGTTTTTAACATTACAGTTGTCTAACGATATGTGTTTAGAATGGATCATAAGTGGTCTCCTCTTCAACATCAATAAGTAATTCTTTGTTAATAAGCAGCTTGTAAAAAAAAATAAGGAAATCATTAATATATTCATGTTACATAGTACCACTACCCATGCACTTCTTCATTTTTAAAGTAAACGTCTTTTCTTGTATCGTGTTTTAAAAGATTTACAGTTTATGAAGGAAATGGTTTTCCTTTAGTAATGGTCACCGAATGCTGTAGCTGCTCATAAAGTTTTATGTTTCTCTACGTGACAATGAAATGAACAATAAAATGGATGTTTGTATCATAGAATTTTTCTGGTTTTGTTATTATAATATACAAGAAGCCCATACAAGAAGCCATTCATTCATGTACCAATTCTAGAGATACAAGCGGCCCAGGTGTTTGACAAACCCAGACGCTCAAGGCCACAAAAACAAGTGTAATTCCCGCACATAGCCACAAACCAAGTTGCAATACCAACACATAGCCAAAAGAGAGCAGTATAAAGACATACGGGTATTCAGGACTCCTGAATACCCGTATTTCAGGTATCCTACCCATAATTCTGAGTTTAAACTCAGAACGCCAAAAGAATAATCACGTGTTGCCCTCATCCTCTTCCGTATAAACTGATCTCAAACTGAAGTATTAAAGGTCCCATGACATGCCACCAGGTGTGAGTTTGATTAGCCGATGCAAGCAGTTGCTCATCTATCTTTCACACATCTAGGTGGACACGCCCACTTATGATGTCATAAAGGGCAGATTTTCAAAACGGCTTGTAACGGCTAATCACACTCACCTGGTGGCATGTCATTGGACCTTATTTCCAAGATACAAATTCTGCACAAAGCAAGCAGCACTGCCCAAACATATATTTAATGTTTCCCAACAGACTATAGCTGTTACTATTGGCTGTTAACTAAAATATCTTTGCTCGTAATTCTAGTTTGAAATATTGTTGTCACGTTATTTGTATAAAAACAAATTGTTGGTAATCATGCAATTGGTAACATGATTGGTGGAATTTGGGGAAATAATTGACAGGCCTGCACGTCTCAAAATACACTTTCTTTTATTCGCAGCTCCTTATCGATAAACATGCAAACTCCTCCATTGGAAGGCATGAACTATAGAGAAAGCCTTAGTTGATTTCAGTAAAAAGGTAAACTTTTATTATTTGATAAAACAATTCTCTGTAAAGATTATATACTGTATATTCAAAGCTCTTGCTACATCTGATATACATTCTATATTAACACAATGCATTTAAAATGTTGCATTTTAATTATAACAGTTATGTATATAATGCATACACACATTCTCACTGCTTGCTAACATTTACACACGCAGTATAAGCAATATTATAACTATTTATAACCATTGGAAATAAACTTAACATTGTCTATTTATACAATGATATCTTCACATTAAACATTTAAATTAGTTCACAAACCACAGTAGCTACAGGAACCCCACTGATGGGTGCTAAAGCATGTAGCTACAGAATAAGAAAGGCTACTTGGTTAAAGACAAAAGATTCATGTGAAATCACTCAAAACCAATTAATAACTTCATTATGACATTATTAAATCCAGCGTAACTCACAAATTTGTAATTTTGGTCCGGGACTAAACAGGTGTGCTTCAACAACTTTTATTCAACGTTTTACATTTTATTTTTGCTACACCAGTGCTAAGAGTACCTTATGATGTTGAGGCACTTTTTGCATTTGGAAAACAATTAAATTAATATAATGTATGAAAATAATGATCAGTGAGTAAAACAGTGGATGGATATGGATTAAAATAAATAAATAATAATAATTACAATGAATGATCAGGTGTAATACACAAACTTGAGATGTACTTTAAGCCATTATACTAAATAGTTACACAAACTATTGAGCCTTTTTATTGAGCCTTATTTTATTAAGTATTTGAGTTGATTAACTATTTATTATCTTCACATTTGACCCTCATTGTCTCGAAACAATTATCAAGACATGTAGCAGCATTATCCGGGCAACTAATGACAAACAGGTTTGACAAACAATGCGTTATACAGAATTATGAATAATTAAAAGATGAGGCCCATATTCAAACAAAAATATAGAAGCACCGTGAAAAAATACTAAAGCAGTCATCGCATGGACTAGTTTGAATGATTTAAACCGTTGATTTTCTTCTTCTTGAACCATAATCCTCTCCTCTCAGGGTTTCCTTCTTTCCCAAAGAAAATAGTCTTTCTATACAAATCCTTCTTCTTGAAAACACACAATTCAGGCCTTCAGTCGCCCTCAATACATTCAATACATTCATCTATCTTCAATTCCACATTTAGTCCAGGAGACTCCCTCTTCCTCTTGCTCGCCCTTTTTCTACTCGTCTATTGTCGTTTGGTGCCATACTCCTAGTGCAAAAGCTACTGACTATGTAGTAGTGGTAGTGGGGGAGAGGGGGGGGGGGGGGGGGGGGGACAGCTGTTAGCTACCCAAACCAACACGGCACAAAGGATTCACGGGTCAAATGTGGCGGTCCGTGCCGTCACCATGGGGGTTCCGGTCCAAACCGCTTCAGTCGATTCTTCTAAAGGTGTTTAAAAACAAACAGAATGGCCGATGCCTTTACTGGTTCCAGAACGAGGGGTGATCGTCAAAACACTGTAGGAGTGTTAAATGTGGGTGTTGAAATGGAGACCTTTTAATGCGTTACCTTCTCCTCCGCTGGAGGTACAGGCGGAGGAGCCACTGCACCACGAACGGCCAGACCACCGCGAACGCCACCGTGCCGGGGGAGACGTCGAAAGGCCACCAGGACGGGGTCTGCTGGATCGACACGAGGAGGATATCATCACACGCCAATAACACAGTTGTAGTACAAATTAAATGCCCGGGTCCCCCAAACATATCTGTTTTATAGATACATGTATACATGTCATTTATTCATGACCTCATTTTTTTCTAATGCTTATACTTCTGCAGGTAATGCCGGCTTAGAAGCCGGGAACATAATATGACGATGCTGATGGTGTCAATTCACTGTACCTTGCTTGACCTGTTCACTCTGGGTGACCCGAACGTAGGAGACATCGCCATCGACCTCGCCTGCAACAAGCGCGCAATAGAGAAGCAAAATTAGAGATGAAGAATTTCCTAGCCGCTAGAAGCAAGCGACACAAAGACGCAGAGCATCCAACCGTGTGGCGCTAGTGACCAGCGGTAGCGCCACTGGTCAGTAGCGCTAACCAGTGTTGTTCCTCTAACCCGTGGTGATCCTCTAACCTGCGTTGCGCTGAGGGCCTCCAGGGTGTGCAGTCGCTGCAGGACGCTCTGCATGTCCTCCTGCAGCCGTCCCAGGGCCACCACGATCTGCTCGTTGAGGCTCCCGGCGGGGGTCCCGGCGCCCCCCCACCGCTCGCCGTCCCCCTCCTCCCCCTGCCAGCCGCCCGTCCCCAGCCTCTCCGACGCGGAGCCCCCGGGCGGCCGGGAGCCTGGTGAAGGAACCACAATAACAGGAAGTGTGTTGACAGAGGCAGAAGTGATTCCGATTGGTTGTGTCTGGCTACCGCGCGAGGTCGGAGCAGCATTGGCGTTTGGTTTGGCGTCGCAACTCGAGGCAAAACCCCAGAGCGGTGTTGCAGATATGATCGCATCCATTTCCCTCTTTGAGGGAAATGGAAGGCTTGACGTGGGTCTGTGGTGTTGATTCCCTGTGAATCCATTTAGATGACACTTAAGACCACTGGCAAATGGACGACTTACTGGTTAAGTAAGGGATAATGTAAAGCGCGCCAGTCATTGTTGTGATATGAACCCTGAGGGGAGGTCTTACATCACCCTGAACCTATAACCACTGTCACACATAGCAGCAGTCTGCAGTGGAAAGGCAGAAGACCGTAGAGTGCTGTCATTGACCAATCAGAATCGAGTATTTAACAAAGCAGAGTAATAAGGGTAAAGTAATGGACAGGTAAGGCAGTTATTATTGCCTGGTTAAGAGTGGATAGTTACTCGGTGGGTAGACATCTATCATTGATAAGGAGGAAATAGTAACCTTAAAGGTGAGAAAGTCCAGAATAGGCAGTTATTAATTCCTGGTTTAAAAGTATCTTGACGTCCAACAGGGAATAGTTACCGGGCTAGCGGGGTATAAAAGGGAGCCAGAAGCAGCTGTACTCCCCGGGTCAGAGCGTCTCTTACCTCTGCCTCCCCTGGCCTGGGACCTCCCTGCCGTGTCCCCGCTGCGACTCTGTCTGTGGGAGCTGCCCCCGCCGGCCTCCCCCTCCTCCCCCCCGCGCTGCACCCCCTCCCCGGGCCCGGGCAGCTCCCCCGGCGGGTGTGTGTGGGTCTCCCCCTCTGGCGTGGGGGAGAGGGAGCCCTGGCCCTCGTCTTCGTCCAGGTCCTGCGGGCTGCGGTTCCTCTCGGAGCCCTGGGGACGCAGAGAGGGGAGTGTCTCAGAGCCCGGCCAGGAGACCTGATGGGACAGTGTGTGTGTGTGTGTGTGTGTTTGTGTTTGTGTTTGTGTTTGTGTTTGTGTTTGTGTGTGTGTGTGTGTGTGTGTGTGTGTGTGTGCGTGTGTGTGAGAGAGACTTGCCTCTTCCTGACCAAACTGGTCCACAGAGTCACAGTAGACCTCGCTGTCGGAGTCATTGGCCGGACTTGGACCGGACTGCTCCTCACTGGGGTCTGAAGCAGGGGAAGAAAGAAACACAACAAAACCATCAGGCCCACGGTCACACAGTGAGGAGAAGATGGGGGTTAGACGTCTCCCTCGCGCTCAAGGATATTTACTCGGAGCTGGAGGACGGTAGGGATCGAACCCGGGTCCTTTCGGGTGGGAATTGAACACCCGAGCCATTGGACTACCGCGCCCCCGTCGCAATCCTCTTCCCCTTCATCTACCGAGGACTGAATCTAAAATGCTCCGTGTGATCATCAAGAGAGACAAACGGTGTGTTTTGGCCGGCCAGGTTGGTCTGCCGCGGTAAACGGGGAGTTTGGACTATCTGGTTGTTCGGAGCACAAAGTGTTTCCCCAAGGAAAAAGGGGCTGAGGCTCGCCAGGGATTAAGATTAGGAGATTAACACGGTCACATGGGGAAAGAGAGAACACCTGGACAATGGAGGCCAGGGGGTAGTCTGAGGGACAACCTGTTTGGAAACCATTTCAATGCGCTTCTTAGACATGCTGGGAGTGGGGATATAATTCCGTTGAATCAGTAGAAGTAGTACACACTCGCCGTTCACTTTGGACAATGTGCCCAGATTCAGTGGCTAAACATGAACCATGAACCAGCACGCCTTTTAAATCATTCTAAAAGGCCGTTTTTATGTAGTGGAGTCGACTCACAAGTCAGTCTCTAAAGGCTTCACTGAAATGGAGACTGAGGACATTCTCCCAGGTTTAGTGGCTAAAAATGAGTGGAAACAATTAAGAGTTTAAAAATAACCGGCCTCACTGAACCAACTTAAGTACGCCCCTTCATATGGTGACATGCAGAAGTCAAGTGAGATGGTAAACACCGTCGTACCTATGCGTCTTTCTAGTCCTGGGTCAAATATATCTAAACGACGTAGCTGGAAATCCTTGATTTAACCAATCTTGGGGACTGATCACACACTCGATTGAACAAAATCGAATAATGTACCGGTGCCCTGGACATCAATTTTAAATGTTTTAAAAAGCTCTCTTACTCATGTTCCAAAGTGATTCGCTATACCTCCAGTTAGCTTCCCAATGGAGGAGAATGGGGTGAAGCATCATTACTGGTCATTACATTCCGGGTCAAAGGTAAGGGCCGCCCGCAGGCCTTTGAGTGGCCATTCTTGCTGCTTTTCGTACAACTAACTTGAATCTAGATGTTCGGTAGGCGAGGAGACCTTCAATCGTCTTGCATCGCAAAAATAGTAGCGGAGTATGACAAGTGGGAAGGATAGTGTAAAAGCAAGGGTGTGTGACGCACAGCCAGAAGGATCGGGGTTCGATACCCCAGTGTCCACCGCCTAACCTGTCGGTGTCCTGGAGCAAATGACCCCTAACCCCCTCCTGCTCCTTAACGACCTGCGTCTCAATTCACCAAAGTCACATTGGATATAAAGCATCTACTAAATGTTACTTTTAGTAATAGATTAATAAACAGTGAACAGTACGATTATGGCCGTGTTTCTGACCTGGGTGAGTGTGTCCATTGACGTGAGCCGCGTCCTGGGGCCCGTCATGGCCGTTCAGAGTAGCCTTGGGTTGAGGTCTGTTGGTCAGGTGGGGACCACCATTAGCCATCTTCCCATTGGTCAGGTGACCCTTGCTTCTCCTCGACGGAGCATTTTTATTGGAGTTATGGTCTGTAATCAAAATTGCGAATGGTGAGCAATAATAGTCCACACTTACTTTAATCTTCATTTTCACATTGGCGCGTGAGCGAATGCAAGAACTGCGCCAACCTCACTGTTGTTTAAGAGAGTGACCGATCCATCAATTTATATGAACATGGCCAACCTTAAAACAGTTCATTTTCCCTAGTGGGGCCAAAACACAACAGCAAAAAAATGAAATAGACAATAAGTTAGAAGTTGATTGGTCTTCATTACCTTTTTTGACCTTGTGTGTCTCCACCTCTTCTGCCTCCTCCTCCTCCTCATCTTCTTCGTCCTCTTCATCATCATCCTCATCATCGTCCTCCTCCTCCTCTTCCTCTGCAGGTTCCCCGGCCAGGAGCTCGGGTCTGGTTCCGGTGGGCCGGCCCTCCAGAGAGCCGTTCAGCTCCAGGTTCCTGATGATGCTCTTGGTGACACTCTTTGACGGTCTCGAAGACAGCATTGTCCCGAAGCCTGCGACCACAACCCCCTGGTCAGTATAGACAGCAGGCAAATACCACTGCCGGGGTCTGGGGATTAAGTCACTGTCTAGCTCCACGGGTAGAGCAAGGCATCAACACTGCTAGGGTTAGGGGTTCAATTCCCTGTCTAGCTCTACTGTTAGAGCAAGGCCTGACCACTGCCACAGTTGGGGGTTTGATTCCCTCGCTAGCTCAACTGGTAGAGCAAGGCATGACCACTGCCAGGGTTAGGGGTTAGAGTCCCTGTCTAGCTCCACTGGTAGAGCAAGGTCAATGCCTTGCGTGTTTGCACCCACTCGACTAAATTGCAAAACATATTTATTCAGACATACATACAGCTAGCGTAAAACCGTGAACACACATTCTTTGGACAACGATGGAAGCCTACATTACCCAAGTCTATTACAGTTACTACTAGGTCTATTTTATGATGGCAAGACGGACGACACAGTTGACAGCATTGCTGCATTTGGATGTGGTGGAACTCTACAAGGAGCAAACAAACAGCTTCACCTTCATACCATAGACGCTCACGTTATACCCTATGATAGGCCTATGATTGGCTCAATAACTAGGTAAACAATGCGTTTGACATTGTGACTATCTATTTATATGGGATGAGGTCTTGCTGACATCTGAGCACACATCTGAGCACAAATACAACAGACAAACATCTCTCATTCTCCCCTACGTTCCTACTGTATGCACTACAGGATTCTAAGGGATGGAGGGGTCAAATACACGTCACTAAATGATAGCACCACACGGCAGTAGATCAGGGGGGGGGGGGGGGTCGACACACAGCGATGTACTTGCCTTCAAGCTGCCTAGCAAACTGTGTCAAACGGGCTGAGCGTGTGATGGAAGAGGAGGATTAAAAATCAACAGACGAACACAATAAGGACGGTGAATCGACAAAAGACAAGCAGAAAACCCCCTGCGGTAGGAGGCGAGGAGGAGCGCCGTACCACTGCTCAGGTCAGATATCTGCGTTATCCTCTTCTTCTCGTCCACCAGCTCGTAGAACGGACCCATCACCTTCAGCAGCTCCTCCACCTCGTCCGTGATCGGCATTCCCTCCAGGATCTGCGGATCAATGGTGTATCATTAATCGATCGTTCAATACGTCTCCGACTGAGGCTTAGCCCATGTGTGCACTCCACATGACCAGAGCGGGAGCGGGGTGTGATGAGCACATTACTGTGCACCAGTAGACTTGACAAACTCTCCGTTATAATCCAACGCATAATTCAGTATTATAAAATATACAGGCATGTATTGTCTTCATATTTTACTTGAAATCAATTGGTTGCTTAGTAATAGATGATTGATCAGGACATTTACTGACTGAGAAAGACACAGAATGAGACCGAAAGAGGGAGAAAGAATAGCGACAGATAGTTACCAGCTTCATCTCATTCACATAGGCCGCCATTGCCTCTTCCTTTGCCATGTCCCCAAGTGAATTCCAAGCATCCCTTAAAGGCACAAAACACAAGTTACATAACACATTTAATATGAGTTTGGAGAAAGACAATGCTCTTTTTCTACTTCGCTTTTAATTTATGTCAAATAAAACTTTCAACTTCAGTTGAAAGTTTTAACTTCAGAGTAAGAGTGATTTCAGTGTTTTTAGTTTAGTGAGGTTATTCAAGGTCGGAACCGTGGTGGGTCAAAGAGCCCTTGGATATGCTCAGAGGGGGTGTGCAAATAAATAAACATCCAATAATCATCTAGAACAGCTTCCAACAGTTTATATATTGTAGCATTGTTTCCACTGTGTCCCACAGACACATGAAACCCCCCATGCGGCTATGTAGGTAGGAGGTTGCATTCCCTGCGGTATCATTCACTGCCCAGGTCCAAAGATTCTCTCTCTCTCTCTCTCTCTCTCTCTCTCTCTCTCTCTCTCTCTCTCTCTCTCTCTCTCTCTCTCTCTCTCTCTCTCTCTCTCTCCCTCTCCCTCTCTCCCTCTCTCCCTCTCTCCCTCTCCCTCTCTCCCTCTCTCCCTCTCTCCCTCTCTCCCCAGGGTGATAAGGCAGCGCCGAGAAATAGGGAACATTGTATGATCCAAGGAACCATGTACCATTTTGCTTTCCCCACAGCATCCCAGAAGCCAGGCCGTGGGATTGTGCACGGGCCTAGCGTGGCCTGCTTGTAATAGCTGTAGAATTTGAGCATCATGTCGTTTGACGGCTGAAAAGAACCTGGGTACAAAAAAACGTATTGGATTATGTATTACACTGACTCTTGAGACATGTCAACATTCTGAGTGTGGTTTATAACAATGTGCCAGTTACTTACACTTAATATATAACATAGATATGACATGTAGACATTGATGGGTTTAATGGGGAAGGTGTTCTGTTTGCCACACAGGTGTACCAACTCTGGAAACTACTTCTGAGGTTCACCAACCTATTTGCGTCTGTGTGAGTCTATAAATGTATCATTCTTCATTCCCCAGCACACCTGTCTCTCCTCGAGTAGGAGCTACGGATACCAACTGTACGTAAACAGCACCGACACTGCTTTTCTGACGACAGTGAATACAGTATGTAGGTGGTCGTCCTTACCATCCGGAGGTAAACTCTTGATCACTTTCACGGCTGCCTCGAAGCGCAGCAGTGTCAGTGGATTTCCAGTCTCCATGCTGACGCACTCCATGACGAAGCCAGACAATCAAAATAAAACAACCTTCGGGGTCGAGAAACAGGCAGCAGTTTAGGGGCAGGTACACGCATGCGTGATCAGTGGATTTGGCACAGCCGGATAAAGATATTGATTACAGTAATAAGACGCCAGATATGGAAATCGTTTGGCGTCGCGTCTTAAACTCTCCATGTTATGGAAAGAAAATCACAAAGCCTAGTGTTTTGAGGACAGCACCAGTAGGAGGCTGTGTCGGTGTGCTGACCCAGTTCTAATAAATTCATGTACACTGAATACAATACAGACTAATCGACGCTTCGCAGCAAAATAGCTAGTAACATTAGTTGACTTACCATGAAGAAATCGAGACTATATATCAGCGGGGAGATCTATAACGCATACAAACAGACGCCATAAACAGCTAAGTAATGACAGGCACTGTACGCTCAGGGAGTTGTAGTTCTCGACAATCTTGACGGGAACTTTGCAACCACATTAAGAGGATAGTTCCTACACATCCCAGAATGCATTACGTGGACAGGCACTACAGGGAAGTGTAGTTAGAAAGCACTGTCAGCCAAACGGAATCGACTGGTAATTCTGACAGTGTATATAACACAAGTAACTTACAAATAAAAGAAAATCACGGCAAACTAAGGCAATATTGTTGATATTTGAACTTCATGTTACGTATTGATTTTAAGTTTGCAAAGAAAATAGGCCGGTGGTGAGATTACTCGTCTATTTAGAAAACCGTTACAACCGGATATCTCGCTCCGTTTCACTACGTTACCCGGCATGCCCCTCGGCCCGAGTTCAAAGTGTCTCGTTGTGTGCTACTTTTCTCTCCCAGATGGGGGGTTACGCCGAGCCGAGAGCAGCTCCAATCCCACAATAGCGACGGAGTTTGTCAAGCAAGCGCTGCTGGTGGTTTTCAATCTAAAAGGGGGAGAAAGCTAGCCCGGGGAAGCTCTGCGGAGGAGAGATGTAAAATGGCAGAGCTACAAATGCTGTTAGAGGAAGAGATTCCGGCCGGTAAACGTGCGCTTGTGGAGAGTTACCAGAACCTGACCAGAGTAGCTGACTACTGCGAGAACAACTATGTCCAGGTAGGAAGACACAACACCAGGGAACACCCGAGCATGTCTCCTAGTGCTTCCCCCGCCTCCCTGTCGTCTTGAAACCCAGGAATGTGTCCGGGGACAGGATATGTATATAAAGATCCCCGGGCGTGGATGCGAAATCTGCCCGCTGCATAGAAGCGACTCAATGTCTTCAATGTCTCATATCTATAATTTCTCTGTCCCATATCTATAATGTCTCTGTCTCAGTCTCATATCTATAATGTCTCAATATAATATCTGTAAGGTGTCGTATTCATAGTGACTCATGTCTATGATGTCTGGTAGTACACGTTGCTGTGTGCCGCAGGAAACATCCACGCCTGCTCACCAGAGTAGTTGATCAGCTAAATCAATGATTTCTCTTGGTTAGTTTACACAGAGGGTGTGTCGTCTACTTCTGAACGGTCCGAACTTAACCCCGCTCCACACCGACATAGAGACCGGGGGGTCCGGTGTTTGAGTCGGTGGTCGGTGGTTTTAAAGCTGTTCACATTGTGCTTTATTTATACACGATAGCGAGTGCAGACTGCTCCCCGTTTGGCCTCATATAATGCTGACGACTGCTGAATGTTTGAATTGAATCAAGGTAACGTTACTTATATGTGTCAGACTCAGGAGTGGGATGTAACGTTACTTGACTCCCTGAGTAGTTATTGAGATGCAAATTAGACATAGTTCATATTCAGTAGTTTGGCCATGTTTTTGGTTTTGTAGTGCTTCTTGTATGTGCCTGTTGATGGCAATCTGAGTTGTTCGACAACGTTGCACACAGTCTAGATATATCTATCTACAGGCCTATAACTGTATATGATTGGCCGAATTAGGTTTAGTACTCTGCCATAACTACGTCTCTTTGATGGTTGGAGGTTATTTTTTCTCAAGCATGTGAATAGTGCTTAACTTTTATCTGACTTTGTGGGCTTGACTAAAAGTGGAATAAAGGCAACAACCAAAACCTGTGAATTGGACTACATCCTGGAAATGAAGAGACAGTGTGACCGATATTGACGAGGAAACGGAACACAGAAGACCACAGAAGGAAAGCCCTAACAGCCGAGGAGGGTGTGCCCAACCACGATGCAGTCCCGGAGGACTCCCTATAATTTAGTTTTTAGGGGTAATTTGGTTTCTTGTCAGTATTTAGGTTTCTGATGATCCATCTCACTAATAAAAGGCCATTTAAAGAGACCCTTGTTAATTACCACAGTCAGAGAAACGGCCTTCAAAAGAGTTGAAACCTTTGAAAAACAGACTTAGCCTGTGGTCACATCCAATTGGCTGCGTTACATGCGCTGTAAAGATAGACATGTATGCCTTCTGTTGTATCATAATGTACAAATATAGCCTGCTGTGGGTTGATTAATGACTTCAGACATTGCTTTATAGGTTACTGTACAAATTTCACAAGTCTCTTCTGGATTTGTAAAATATTGGTTAGTCCAATACAATTAAACGTATGAATCCTGATTATACCATAAAGTCATGTATTTAATTGATATGATCAAACTCCTAAAATTAACATTATAACGGGTTATAATATGTAAAATCAACCTCATGAGAACTACCACCATATTTTAGGTTTTGATTTAATATGAATGGTTATGAAACTAAATATATAAAAATACATCAAAATACATACGTTTTTATTCTTTAACGTTTATAGTTATTTAAATAACGTTGAATGGTGTAGAGTAATATTATAGGATTGTGAGGGCCATGAAGTGTGTCATACTCTTAGTCTTTACTCACTTGGTTCAGTCTTTCCATCTTTCAGATGACACACACACACACACACACACGCACACACAGTGAATCATTCAAAGGGATAGGCCCACATGTCTCAGCCTGTCTTCAATTATCTTGCTTCTACCTCTATTTTTCGTTTTCTCTCTATTGATCTCTACCTCTTGTCTCTCCCTCTCTCTCTATCTGGCATAACTTCCAGACTGTTAACAGTACAGTGGCGAATTGCTCAGCTTTATATTATTTTTTTTCAAGTTGATTGTAGTGGACTGTGTGTGTGGTAATACATAATCCACGACATTTGAAGACAGATGTTGGTACAGAATTGAAGGCTGTGTCATGGTCCTTGGTAATATGTCTACATACACAATGTGTGGAGTAGAGTGAGGAGCCACTATGCATTAAGCCTTTTTGCGAAGACTCTGTAGTGGTACACCGAGGTGTAAACAGAACTGGTTTAAGATATTCATCTGCCGCGCTCCTCCTTGACCCTCCCTGCCCTCCGTCGCTGAGCTCTTTCTTCTGCACCTGAGACACCTGTGACAAGTGCAGGCCCCCTGGGCCATTTCCCGAGCCTGCTGCCATGGAGAGACACGGACCATATGCCGCGCCAACCGTCATCTTTGGGCGAACACGGCCACCTGCTGTGTAGGCCTCAATGATGCAGAAGCAGCTCATCCCTTATCCAAATACAGGCAGAGAGGCAGAACCTAAATGAATCGTGTAGCACTGCATGGAAGGGCATGATTTGGTGCATGGCACGCAATCTCAACAGCATGCCATGTCCAGGTTTCAGTAGTTGAACACCTTAGTTCACTTTGACATTGGGTCTGCTGTTTACTTCTGTCTGAAGTATTCTGAAAGTGTGTGTGTGTGTGTCTTGGTTGATGCTTTTTTGCGATCCTGTTTTAGAGGGTTATTTGAGAAGGGGTGGGGGGGAGGACAAAAGGGTGAGGTCATTATCAAGCTGCTAACGCACAATACGTATCAAGTCAGAAATCCCTAATGGAACCTCCAAGCACAACGACAATAAGAGTACTAGGCCGGTGTCAAGTCTGCTGGAGGTGAAGCTATTTTCGATTTGGTCCATTTCCTAGTAGGGTAGTTTCATGCGATACAGGTGTCTCTGCTGCACCTGTAGGGATTGTTTTTTGTACCAAGATGTTGGAGTCAAAAGGAGGAAATGGAGTGACCTGGTTATATCCAGGTCACATGACTCACGCCGTACCTAGTGTTCCCTGGGAGAGAGCCAGGGCTCCCAACGTTGATAAATGATTCACTTTTCCTAATTTTCTTAATTTTCACGCTTCCTGTATGCGTCTCGGGATTTGAGTCCCATTTTTCTTTCTTTATATATTTTTTCCTCCTTTCTTCACGAAGACCAGCAGCCTGGTTTCTCAATGCCGCAGTTCATTCATGTATTCTATCACCTGCCGTCCACCCGTGGTTGGTTTTGGTTCAATCCATAGTCAGCCTGAATGCTATTCGGAATATAGGACACAGAAATGTGGGGGTGCATTAACAGGACAGCTATTGGTAAACACTTTCTTTTTTTCAAGTCTTATTTTACTTCAAAGTGCTGCAAAGGTAAACTGGTCAGATTCCGCTCTGTAAATGGGTCATAGATCTAGATTCAGTTAAATTTAGCCGTTGGGCTGCCTTTTAAAGCTCCCCTCCCCCTAGTGTTCGGCTACATGCTAAGGAGGAAGAAACCGTGCATTGTGTCCCGTTGACCCATTTGACATGTCAAGATACTACTTCATGCTGTTTTACACACAGTTTTTTTGGATGCTAAAGGGGGGGGGGGGGAACGACGACATGAAAGGGAATTATTAAAATCCTAGTATTAATAATGCTGGTATTTTAATTGTCACGTCCATCTCGTGAGAGGGACTTCCTGGTTGGGTTCTGTTGAATCAGCCGTTGGTAAGGAAGTGCTTTTGTATGCTAGCCAATATGCCAACTGCAGACAATCTTTAAATATTTCCACAGTATATATCTCATTGTTTCTGTCACATCAGTGTAATCCAGAATTAATCTGGACTATTTTCCCAGATTACACATTGCTACACTCTTGACACAACACCAAGAAATTCAAGTCACAATGTGAGAAATGTAGCCCATTGGAATCACCTGAACGTATATTTTAGTCGAAAGGGATTATAATAATGTTATAAACTACATCACACCCTATTGCTGATAAGCGGACAAATAAAAAATGCTGGGACGCCCGTACTGCTCTCTGATTACAACAATCTTACTATGGACACTCCCAAAACCCCTCCCACTCACAGCACACCCAGCAAGCTACGCTAGGTTACGTCCAACAGTGGCACAGCCAGTTAGAGTAGACAGAACAATGCTCTTGAGTTTTTTTTAATTCTGAACTGAAAGTCTCCCTCCTACAATTTCAGAGGGGCTTAATATTACACCTTATGACTTTAATAATCATCCACAGTTATTTTGACAAATTCAAACGGTATGAATAAAGTATATAATGATAATCTCTTTAATAGTGACATGTATAATATAGGTAGGGCATTAAAATAAATAAACCAATTGTCAGGTAAACCACCACACTGTATTGGCCTTTGATTCACTAAAACATTGCAGTGTTGCTGTGCAATTTCAATAGTAGGATGCATACTACCGTACAGTGGTCTAGCACCAACTACAAGCTGTTTCTAGAAAAACCATACAGACATAAGAACATGCTCGGAATGGATCGATCCTGTCCTCCCGGTCTCTTGTGGATTCTCCTGCTCCCCCTTCCCATCCTTCCCTTTTCGTCCAATCAGTGTCAAGATGTCCAATGCAGCTTGTAGTGGCTGCCCTTAAGTCCTGCTTATCTCAACCCATTCGATCCTTGGGTGATAACTGCTCGATAACCGACACGAAGCAAAGTGTCTTGTGTGCACTATTCTGTTATTTACTGTACACTATGTGCACAGTGCGGAATACAGGGTAACGAATACAATGTTGTCTGTAGGGTAGCCGGGTTCATGTCAATGCTCCATCAAGTCATCAAAGACAATCTCCACACTGCCCTCCTGCTACATATGGATATGATCAAAGGTCAGATCCATGTAGAAAATGTTTCACATGGATCTCTGTCCATCCTGAGGAAAGCTGATTTAATTCGGATTGGAAACCTTTTGAATGTTTCTTTTATAGACTGGTAGTTTGCTGCCATGGGTCTTTCCATTCCTATGTGTGCATTTTGCTTGCTGACTGAAGTGTGTACAACACTTGGGGAAGACGTTTGGAGATTACACATTATTTTGTCTTCTGAGCTTGTTTCCCTCCTGGACAAGTGGGATCACATGCAACCACTGACAGTTGGGCTAACGGTAGCAACATGTATTGTGAGAAGATTCTGAATCCAGGTGAACCGGACCACAATGTTTCCTGCTATGACATTCGTTCTCGTTGTGCTATCCTATATCCGCCATGAATCATGGTTAGGAGTTGGGAGCATGTGTAGTTAGTTTCCAGGACTTCGCCTACTCATTCAGTTGGTGTCCTGCTTGTACTCCAAGAAGCTTCTGGCTGGAGAGACCAGCTGAGATGTGGGAGGCTGTCTGGCCGTGTGTTGTCTCCTGATCTCTGAGCAGTCTCTCTCTCTCTCTCTCTGTCTCTGTCTCTGTCTCTGTCTGTCTGTATCTGGTGGAGGAGGTTCAAACCCTGTGATCCGCAACTTCTCAAGTGTCATCTCTCTAGGGGGGGTCGGATGTGTGTGGTGAGAGTTGGTTCACACTGGGCAGTTCATAGTTTTATGAATTTGCGATGCTGCACTGGTCAACCACTTTTACTTTTATAATTCTGTATACACATTTTCCCTTTAGACATGCATAACTAAATCTGTGGATTTATTGTTTTTTAACCAATGACCGAGTGAGATGTTGACAACTCTTCAGCTGCTCATGTCCGCCTCCTCCCGCTCTACCTCCTCCTCTTCCTCTTTCTCCTCCTCCCCTTCCTCCAGTCATTGCTGCAGTTGAGAAATGTGAGAGGAAATGCCCCAGGAGGGTTACAGTTCCCTGGGAGGAACCCGCTGAGATCCCTGGCTCTTAAGCTCCTCTGCTACACTACGACACACTTGTTTCACCTCCTGCCCGAAGAACCTACGGCTTTATTGACTTGGTTTTGCATGGGAAAAACCCCACCATTGGTTTCTAATATCCGGTCCCAACTGGATCTATTACTGATCTTTTAACTGAGGCTTCAAAGTAAAAGCAGCCTTTGAGCTGGGCAGTATTGACTGGTAGTTCTGACCCTAATATCATGACCACGGATCATGTGACCGGATCTTGTTTGGTCTGAACTATTTACTGCCGGGGAGAAAAATGAGTAGAAGAATTTGACCATGCGCATTGCAATGTCGGTGTATCGGGTTAGCCTGAGTCTTTAGTTACTAATAATACATTCCTCCTATCTAATTATTTTGCAGATACATGTAAACGAGTTGTTGAAAGAAAAGTGTACATTTTCAATTCCATACATGTGGAATACTCTTATAAGAAATAAAGGAAACAGGGAATATGATGACATCACACCGTGGTGAACGTGCCATGCTGCTTATGTCTCTACCCCCTGTTGGTCTGGTGGTTCTGTCTCACAAGATGTCGCCCGCCCTTATCTTACCTCACATTCCCTATATCTTCAACTTAACTACTCTTTTCTTTCTTTTGCATCTGACTTTTGAAATATTTTTATTTTCCTCCTCCATTTCCAAACTATAGGGGATTATTTGTTTATCACCACGGCGGATGCGTGCGCAGAATGATGGCAAAAATACTTTTTTTTGACCGGTTGCCATTGTTATCTCTGTGTGGTTAATTCGGGGTTGCAGTGTTAATTGGCAATTTTGTCAGCTAACTGATTAAACTAATCAGAAAAAGCGGTTATATGCTATAGACGCTATAGTATCTGGTATAAAGGCTGGGACGAATTTCGAATTATAAATATGTACAATCCATAACGTTAGCTCTCTGGCTCATAGCTCAGCGGACTAGAATACCTCCCGTTGCCAAGTTGTAGCTACGTTCCGTCCTATTTATGTGAACAACTTTATATTTGGATTGTAAAACGCATGAAAATATATATGAATGATCTTAATTTATTTTCTTTGGCAAGGGACCATGGTATAAGCGGGATAATGCCCTTTGAGGTGTCAAAAACATGTCGGATCGATTGTGATTAAAGGGGACTACTCTTCGAGGGAGATGAACTCAAACAGAGTATAGGCCTACATTTAATAAGCATGCAATACGAATAATAAAAGCATAATTATTAAAGTATTTCAATTTTATTATGTTGGCATGCAATAAGTAGAATAAATGGGATAATCAGTCTTATTAAAAGGGTTTGTGCAACCAACCGCACAACAAGACATGATTGCGGCTCTTGTCGCTCTCGTCTTTCTGCAAACGCCATGCGCATAGAGCGGGGAGTGACGTAGATAATCCCTCTATTGATGAAGCTTATATGATGAAGCTTATATGTTTAAGCTAATCAATGTTTGTATTACTTTTTGTCTTTGCAGTTGCTTTTTTAATCCAATGTATCAAACACTGAATTTAAGACGTAAGCAGCAGTTAGCGGCAACTCTGCATCTCTACCGAAGGATGCATACAGGCAGCCCGTGGACGTTGGGGTTTGGAACCCCATGCCTTTCAGCTGGTACTAAAACAGCCTAGCACCTACACTACTCTGGCCTATTATCTAAACATTATCAAGAGGTCGGTGTGTCAGAGTGAGCAGTTTCTGTGTGGGTTTATTGCCTGTGGTTCTTAATGGTGGTTGCAGTATTGGCAGAATGGTTAGCTGTTTCTGGTATTGATTTTAGAGAGTGACTGTTGCAGCGTAACAGCAGTAGAAAAAAATAAAAGATGCTTCAAACACCAGCATGTGTGGGATATTTCTTTGAACATCATCCAAATCCAGATACCCTCTAAAGGCTGATTCAGGTCTTATTCAATGGTTGTTAATGTTATTTAGGGGGAGATTTCCCCTAAAACAACATTAACTGTTAATCCTTTATTCAAAAGGTGAATAATAAAAGCATTACTTTTATATTTGCTACTTGTATACAAAAGGTGAATGGAATGAGAAACTAGTTTAATTTTAAAGCTACCTCCAAACAAGCAGAAAACCCCTCAGAATGCTGTTGACAGATAACAATTTTCCCCGTACATTACTGCAGGACTTCCCAGTGATAGTGTTAGCGGAGAGAGAGTGTGGTATGTGCTGCTACACACTTTTAGCAGATGTATAGCCGGGCTACAGCCCTCTGGAGTAAAGTGTGCTTCCTGTAGTGTGTTGTTTGGTTACACATCTGCTAATCTCATTGCTACTGCAAGATTTGGCACATTGAGATGCAACCTGTGTAAAGCAGGCACTAAACGGACAAGCTGCTAACTGCCCTGCCCAGGTCACAGGAATCTAGCCAAGTGGGTTGTTTTTAGATTAGTAATGCTCTAGTGCGCACACGAACGTACACGCACACAGCTATTCACTTCACACTGTAAAACTCGAACTTCAATAATTGAGTACTACTTTTATCCCTTTCATTTGACCATCTCCAGTTTTTACATCCTTTATTTCTTCTTTACTTGGTATTTCATTCTTTCGTCCCATCTTTGTTTTGTTTTTGCTTTATTTCTGTTTTCCCTGCGTTTCACACATCACCGCCCCTTCTGCTGCCCACAGGGTAAACAAGTCAGAGGCTCACTATCATGTTGTGGGTAATGTGTGTGCAAATGTAGTAACGTTGTATCCACTATACCTGCTCAGGGTCTGGGTTCCACCTCCTGAAACCCTAAGGAAAAGAAGAGGCAGATATTCATTGTTTATTCATAAATCATAAAGTCATCTGGCATTCATTATATATGCATGATACATATTTATATTATACTGTACACCTTATACCTTTCCCTTTTTTTTTTTCTTGCATCTGCTCTCCTGTCAATGCTTCTCTGTGGGACTCTCTCTCTCCTCTCTCGCTCTTTCGCTGTCTCTCTCTCCCTCCTCTCTCTGCCTCTCTACCACCTCTCGCTCTCTCTTCCACCCCTCCCTGTCTCCATCGTATTATCTCCTTCTCTCCCTCTGCTATCATCAATAGCAGTTTAAATTGTCCATTTTGTCATGATAAAACTTGTGTCCCCCATGGTCAAAGCATGTGAAACCTAAAGACCTCCGTTGTCTGTCCCCCAGGCCCAGGACAAACACAAGGCCCTGGAGGAGACCAAGGCCTACACCACCCAGTCCCTGGCCAGCGTGGCCTACCAGATCAATGCCCTGGCCAACAATGTGCTGCAGCTACTGGACATCCAAGCATCGCAGCTCCGCCGCATGGAGTCCTCCATCAACCACATCTCCCAGGTCAGGGCACAATGCAGCTACGTTCACGGGATCTGTGTGAACCAACATGAATGTTTGTGTGTATTTTCAAGCAGAAAGTGTGTGTGTGTGTGTGTGTGTGTGTGTGTGTGTGTGTGTGTGTGTGTGTGTGTGTGTGTGTGTGTGTGTGTGTGTGTGTGTGTGTGTGTGTGTGTGTGTGTGTGTGTGTGTGTGTGTGTGTGTGTGTGTGTGTGTGTACTACAGCAGGGCAGATCGTTTAGCTAGTAGTGCATATTACAGAGATGAGTAACTAACGACCTCATCACTCTACACAGTGAAAATGCACAACTGTGTTTATTTATTTCAGTCCGTCTGTTGTAGACATCCATAAACTGTATACACACAGAGGCCGACAGATGGACACATATGTATTTATATTAGAGCTGTCAGTTAAACGCGTTATTAACGGCGTTAACGCAAACCAATTTTAACGGCGTTAAAAATTTTATTTATTTTTCTTTGCCTCAAAACAATGAAGCAGTAGCCTGACTGCTATGTTCAAATGACATTTGTTCAAAGCAGTCGTTTAATTGCACTATAGGCTCTTTTTTTGTATCGTCCTGTTTTGATCAGTATATGCCAATGTTGTTATCAATAAAAAATCATTTGCACAAGGCAAGCCGATGCACTTCACCATGTTGATAAGAGAATTAAAATGAGAAGAATTATGGGACAAAAAAATCAAGGGATATTTAGCATAGAAAAATAATTTGCGATTAATCGCGATTAATCGTGAGTTAACTTTGACATTAATGCGATTAATCACGATTAAATATTTTAATCGCTTGACAGCTCTAATTTATATATATATATAATATATACATTTCACACAAAACAGGATGCTTCCGATTCCAGTTGACCGAAAGAGTTTCCTTGTAATTCTGTTTGTTTTATTGGTTTTAAACCCTGAGAATCACAAGATCCGTTGGATAATTTACTCTTGGATTGCAAGTAATGTCGATCTATGATGGAACCGATAAATATTCATACAGATTACATTTCTGTATTTCTGTGCTGTTAAATAAAAACTTTTCCCTTGGTCGAATTGAGCCAATTTCAGAGTTTCAATAGGATCAGTAGTTTATCATAATTCATGATTTGATATCTGATGTAAAACAGGTCAAATAGTTAGAAACGGCTGCAAAACGATACACCATTACACAGACAGTTAACATGTTGTAGACGATTGGCTGAAAATAAGGTGGATACCGGTATTGTAGCTAAACTCGACCTGACAAGACAGCACTGCAGACCTGTACCCGTCCGTTAGGGTGTGTCTTTACCATGAGCACCTGGCACCAAGCCCTGGCTAGAAAAAGCAGGTAAATCAAGCCTCTTATCCATGGCTCCTAAGCCATGTGACCGCTACTAGCTTAGCTCTTCATGTTAGCCGCCAGACTGTATATTGGCACACAGCTGTAGCACCCCTATGTAGCTCCCTAAGCCACGGACACGCTAGGACATGGCGTTACAGTGAGCAGCATTGCAGTGAGCTTTTTGTTTGTAGTACGTCAGTTTTGTTTGGTTTTCCTGACAGCTGTTTCCGAGAATACCTGGAATTCTTCAGGGCTGGGCAGAGTCATCCCAGTCACAGGAGAGAATGTAGTTCTGTTTAACGTGGGCCCTGGGTTAGCCTTTCAAAGCTTCATTGTATTACTGAAGTATGAAATATGAATAACATAAAGAAAGAAAATATTAGAACGCATTGTCAAATGATCCTTTACAACGTGGATAAATAAAAATAAAAACAGTCCTGTATAGCATTGGAGACAAGCCAGTGGAGGGAGGGAGAGAAGGAGTGGGAGGGAGAGCCAGCAACGCGACAGACTACAGATTTCTTAACCAAATAATGGTCACAGAAGCCAGGCCTAGGTCACTGAGGTTTCCATGGCAACCCTGCAGGCCACCAGGGATGGGCATATATGCAGTAGGGCTAGGCGGGGTGCGGTGAATTGGCAGAGCTAACCGACAGACTAGCTTAAGGTCGGAGCGTACTGTAGTCACTGTACTTCAGCTTCCCCTGTGTTCATACTAGTAGGACTGTGTGCTCCAGTGGTTGGGCTGTGTGTGTCCCTGGGCAGAGGGCTCTGGGTTCACCACACACTTCTGCTGTCCCTACAACGCAATACTAGAGCAAGATGCTAGAACCCCTGCCTGCTAATTATATCTAACCATAAAAAAGTTGCAGCTTCTAAAATGCTAAATAGTTTTTCTGGGGCAGGATAGGGCTGTGGTTAGTATGTTCGGACTCTCTGTCCGAAAGGTTCAGGATTCGGTCCCCAATGTCCGCTGTCCATCCAAGATGCCTTATACCCTCTACCTGATCCTTAATGACATACTTCTAAAAATATACCTCTAAGTCGCTCTGGATAAGGGCCCTACTAAATGGCAGAAAACAAAGGTCTCTTCTCAGACTACAGGAGGTTCTAGACTAGAGGCTAACAGGAAGCGTTCAGTAATGCTTAGCTAAGGGCTTTCATTTCCTGGAGTGTTGGCCAACCAATCCTCCTGAGTATTTGTTTGTCATCATTGTCTAATAGAATAACTAAAAGACTGAATGGTAGTAAACAGTAATAGCATGCTTTAAACAGCCACACAGGAGGAATAATAATGATGGGGGTCCAAAAAAAGGCCATCAGAATAACAAGTAGATCATATTTATTAGAATATAGTCGAATATTAATAATGGATAAGAATATAATTTGATTATTTAGTCCATAAACTCCCAACTTCCCATAACTCTGAAAGCTGTAGACACCTTTTCAAATAGTCTAACCCTTGATGAAACTAATTGTCTCAATAGCATACTGCTTGTTGATCTCACCTAGTACTTTGGGGAGTATGGGGGAAGTTAATGTTTGTTGTTGACATGTTAAGACTGGGGATGTGGTCAGTCTAGTGGTGGTGTGGTGGTTGTGCTTATACTCTCTGCATCACCTTGGCAACACGGGCGGTCGTTGATCATAGATGTATGTCTAATAAAATCGGGTAATAAAATGGATAATATAATGGGAAGTTCACAATTTACATTGATTTAAATATTGTGATCATGCACTATAATAATTTAATTCATAATACACCTATGCGTCTGGCCCAGCCCCAGTGTAAGTCTTCCTGCGCCTGCCGAGGAAGCTCAACTGTTTTTCTCTGGGATGCGTGCAGCAGCCGTGACCCATCGACCTTCTGTGGAGGAGCCATGGCAACGCTCCAGCTGGGAAAGTGTGTGTGTGTGTGTGTGTGTGTGTGTGTGTGTGTGTGTGTGTGTGTGTGTGTGTGTGTGTGTGTGTGTGTGTGTGTGTGTGTGTGTGTGTGTGTGTGTGTGTGTGTGTGTGTGTGTGTGTGTGTGTGTGTGTGTGTGTGTGTGTCCCTGGTCATTTCCACAGTTTACTATTTTAGTCATTTAGCAGACAATTAAATCCAAAGGGACTTCCAGGTCATTTAGGAGCAGGTTGGAGGTTAGAGCGTATTGTTTAACCATCATCTATTGTTTTTGCCGGTGTTGATTCCAGAAGGCACCCAGCCCTGGAGTCACGATCACTTATGAGGTACCAGACATGACAATACTTTTAAGGATAAAAGTATTGTCATGTCTGGTTCTCTTCACTGTGCTAATGCTAGGCTGTGTCTACCCGACATTAGCTCATGATGTTGATTGCATGTTTTTCTTGGCTCCCTCTGCCATTGCATGTGCAACTAATCATGTCTCGCACACAAATATGGAGAGGGTGTGAGTTTATTCACTTGTGGTGTTGGGTTTCTTTTTTTGTCCAACCACTAGGCCCTTATTTCACCCTTTTAAAAAGTTTTACTATTAACAATCTTATTTTAAAATATATAGAATTTGGTCACTTCATAACATTTTATTAAAATAGACTGGAAACTATTGCCATGCATTGCCACACAGTGCTTTTGAGCAAGGCGTTCCAGCTGAAGGCGTGCCAGAATCTGTTTACAATGGAGCATTATAAATGTTTGTAACGTTGTTGTCGTTCTTTGCATGTTTACTCTGCTGTACAAAAGAAACGCATAATCATCATCATTACTAGAACATTCCTTTCTCCCTAACAACCCAAGTAATAATGTCCAATTATGACACTTTTCTTCTGCTGTCCCTGACGGCCGACCAATGGCTGTACAGTGTTGTGGGGTTCCTCGCGATAAGCGGTTAAAATGACTACTTCCGTCTCATGATAGAATAGCTTGAGTTTAGCCCTTTTCTGCCCTGTATCTGTTCTCTGCTGTTTAAAGCCCAGGGATTGGTTGGGATTAACTACATGCCTGCTAATGGCTGGCAGTGACTGGCTAGCCGGGCTAACCATTGTTGTCAATTGTTATTGCCCACTTTAAGGCAATATCAAGCAGAATTAATGCTGTATCTTCCTTCAGTTATGTTGCACGTTTTTGAGTGTTTATAGGTAGAGAAGAGAAGTGGGTCCTTCCTTCCAGGTTCACTGGGCTACTACTTGGCTTGGTACCAATGCGGCCTTGAGCAACTTGCCTAACCCCTACCTCCTCCGCAACAAAATGTATCGAAAGTCCCTTTTGATAAAAGTATCTGCTAAATCACTAAATACTAACTGAATAGAATCACCTCTTAGAATACAGAAACCTGGGCCATTATGATGAAGAAAGTCTTCCCTAGGGTTTCGCCTGGGTCTGTGCCTGCATGCGGCATTGCTTGATTTGCATACTACTTTGCGTGCCACGTTACATTGCTATAAGCAAACCTTGAGGATTTTTTTCGGTCATCGTTGAGAGAGTAATTCTTCCACAATTCTCTTCAGATCTGATGATTCTCTTCAGTTCTGATCTGATGATAGCTTCTGGATCCACCTAAATGCTCAGAGGAGGTGCGGGGGGGGATAAGGTGAAATCAGAAGTGGCGCCAGATAAGAGAAGGGCTCTCTTGACCCGCCGTCTTGGCTCAAGCTGCCGGTGTCAGGCAACAATTACCGTCCCAAGAGGAGCCTGGTGGGAAAAGGTTTCTGTTAACTGCCCAGTTTGAACAAAAAATTGGCAGATCAACTGTCCAGTTTCCATTGGCTGGCATCCCCATGTGACCTCCGAGCAGTGTCTCTTCACAGACGACAGAACCTCGGATGTGCTGACCGCCGCACTGCGTTGAGACCCTACTGGGCAGAACAGAGAGGCTCTTGGTCTTCACCGAGGGGGCCATGTTGGCACTGACTGTTGTTGGACTGCCTCGCCAGAATGATTACGACTACAACACAGCATGTGGTGGGAGGAGTGCCGGCTGGCCCAGGAGTTTCCAGCTGAGAGATTGTGACCGCATGTTCGCTGGTTCCAAGCCCAAATCCTCATAGGGGAAAAGCGAAAATCCAAGTGTGGATTTTCGCTTTGTGTCCAAATAATTAGCTAACAATGGGTTGCAGTTGCTCATATGTCGTAATGTAAATGTCAATTATAGACGGACACGTTGCGCATCAGGAGTATGTTGTCAATCAAAATTGTAGATTGCGAATAATATTTTTGAAATTGAAAGTCTCACTTTCACAACGATTTAGCGTGGGAGATGCCTTCTCAGGTTGACTCAACCCGTCCTGTCATGACCATGTGATTCCCGGCAGATTCAAAGATCAGATCTGGTTAACATACGCATGCTTCGTGGCCCTCGTCGTAATCCTTGCAGAACAAACGTGACCAGTACCCACACACTGCTTATCTTGGCTCCCAGCGTCCATATGACCTTGACCTCCAACCAGAACTCCTGGAGGGGTCTCATTGGACGATAAAGGGAATTCCTGGCGTGCGAGGAGGCCAGTAGTATGAATCCGGCCAGGGAAAACAGTTTAGAGGAGATGGGTCTCTTGGACTGAGTGCATGGGAATCAGGGCTGTTGTACTGTGATCTCTCTGTGTAACATAGCAACCCTCAGTCTCTCTGCCAGAAGACTGGAACATCTGGGCTCCGTTCTCTTTCTTTCTTTTCTATCTGCTTCGCTCTCTATTTCTTGTTTTCTGTCTCTCTTCTTCCTTTCTCCGATCCCTCTTTCTCCCTAAATATAAGTCTTCTGGGGTTAAGCCCTGTCATTAACTATTTCACATTTGAATATACACACACACATACATACATATATATATATATATATATATATATATATATATATATATATATATATATATTATGCTTGTAGAAAGGTATTTTGTGATCACAAATCAAGTTATTTTTGCCATTGGCTTGTGAAACATCTGCCTTCGACCAATCATTTGTGCTTTTAAATTGATATGACCATGCACCTGAAAAGTATTTGTGAACCTGAAATACCAATGTACTTGCATCACTATTACAGAATTAGTCGAGTATTATTCCATCGTTTATCTCACACAATCTTCAGCCCAACCTGACAACGCCTACACTACCATGTGTGCATGGGTGGGTTGTGTCTGTATGCCGGTTGCTGTGTGTGTGGTGTCACTCTGCATGTTTTTTTGGAGTGGTAAAGTTAAACCATCCGGCGTCTACATTCGATATCCAAATCGGGTGGGGCTTTTTGAAATTCTGCTTAAGACTTGTGTATCTAAGTCTGAACTGAAGGGAGAAGTAGTCAAGCAGGAATTTGAAATTCCTGGTTTACTGCCAGACATATAACTCATCCGTGTCGTGTTGCACGTTCTTCTGTAAATGTGTGACTCCCTAGCTCTTCCATCTCTCGCTGACCTCTAACCTCCTGCCCCTGACCCCCCCCCCCCCCCAACCGCAAACATGGCAAAAGAGCCGGGGCCACGAAGGGTCATTGTAGTAGCAACAGAACACCAACCGCAATACATATCTATTTTCTGCTCATTGAAAGTTTATTGTTTTGGAATGAGGACACAGGAATGTTCTGACTATAGGACTGGGTGGGATTCCTCTGTGTATATTGATTGATTCTGTATTCGTAAAACAGTCACGCATATCTTCTTTATGTGCTGATCTTGTTTTGAAGTGTCTAATCAGACCATTCAGGCTGGGCATCTGAAAGATGCAAGCCAATAAATTAAAAACTAACATTCAACTACAAATTTTAAATACAATTTAAATTAACAACTATTCTCTCTGGTATCAGTTTGATCATCTGAATCTCAAACTCTCTGCAAGCACTCAGCATCCTGTGACTCCCACTTCCCAATTGTATTTTTTCCATTGTGGGCCAGGCGGGTCATAGTCCATAAGAGGTTCTTTAAATATTTTCTCTCCTCTCTGCTTGGTTGTCAGTCGGTGCTTGCAAGGCGGAAAGAATTCCATCGTCATGGTGAAACCCGTGTTGACCCACGCCCATCCCTATATTGTAGAAGGCAGGCCGGAAACCTTGTGTGGAAGAGGTCCTATTTTATCTTGGTTCCTCCTTTCTCGAGCATGTGGTTGTGGAGGAGGATGGGGAAACGGGGGTGATGAGGACGAGGAGGAAGCAACATGCAGTTCCAGGTGTGACCTAGATCCTCCATTTGTTTTTGTCTTGGACGTGAGAAAATGTATCTGGAAATAATGTAAATCAACGATAAGTGTGTACGTGGCCAAAGAGAATAGATCTCTGTCCATTTGTATTCATGCAGCCTTTAAAAAAAAATAATAATAATCGGATTCATGCTAAGATAGTTTTTATCCTATCATGATAGTAACCGTTTATTGAGGAAATGCCTAACTCTCTGGAGGTCTACCCTCAGCCACATTTAAAGGTTACGGAGGCGGTCAAAATGGGGGGAGATCACGCAGTAAGCCTATCCAGAAAAGAGTTTGGCTCCGGAAATACAACCTTTATACCACAACAGATGGATCCGGGTTCCGGCTCACAGTGTTTTCTGGGAAGAGACCGGGGCGTTCAGAAGGCATACGGCTGACAGTCGTTCAGCGTGAATGTGGATATCCACTTGAAAGTATGGCTGGCACTACTAGAGCCCTGTTCCCAGGCTCAGACCATAGCAGAGTGTCAAACCCTCTGCCAGCTGAATCGACTGAACACGCTGAACGTTTAAAAACCAGTCTGCGGAAGCTGAACCCAGCCAATCCAGCGCGACTTGACTTGAAACTGGCTGCCTGTTATGAAGTCAGTGCTCAGACAAGAGGAGAGATGAGAAGACTTGAGGCCTGACTGGAATGGCTTTTCTCACTAAATGTCATTTCCATTTAAAGACAGGGTATTACAGAAAAAGATTTTGCCTAGTTTGGGCATGCTTCTCAGTGTGTCTGGGACGTTATTTAAGTGACGAGTAAACAATAGACGATTCAGCTAGTTTTTTCCTTGAGGAATGTTGCCGGCAGGGAAATCACGGAAGAGATGATACAGAATAGTCGTGTAGAGGTGGATGAAGGCCAGTTGTGATGTCACTTCCATCTGTTTTCATGCAGTAGAGTAGCAGATCTGCTTGTGAGGCGGGCAGGCCTACACTTCTCCTTAGTTACTTCTCCTTGCCATACTTAATAGCCTTAAGTATTTCCAAATAATCTTTGGAATCTGTTTGTTTTGAGACAGCTCTGCTTAAATAGGAAAACATTCGAAAGCACTAAAGCCAGTTGTTTAGGAAATGGCGTTGCATATATTTTCAGCAGGAGCTTTTATCCAAAGCCTTTCAAGTGAGACTGAGAGCCTAACTTGTTGAAGTAAATTTGAAGTAAATATTACGTGCTGAACGATCACAACTTGATAGTGCTGAGTAGTGTTCGACCGATATATAATCGGCCGATATTTGCGTTTTTAAGTGTATCGTATCGGCCGATTTCTTTTCTGGTATCTGACCTTTTTTTTCTGCATGATTTACAGACAGTTCAATACATTTTTCAAATTTAGACATTGTAACATTTTTTATCATCATTGTGTCATTTCTATGATGAAAATTGAGGGAGCCTTAGCCTGGAAATCCAGACCCACGTCTAGAAAGCTGTAGGGTCTGGCAACGAGTAATGAAAATGGCCCAACTCGAGAGGCGGCACCAAGCATGCATTTCAAAATATCAGAAGAATACAAGGGCTTTCGTATCCAGACCTGTGGAGCAAACCAATAGATAAGACTCTTGCCGTATCCGGTCGGTAAAACAGCAACGCTTTTGGCCCGCCTATATTGATACATCGATGTGATTGATACATTTTCTGGGCCAGGGGAGGCCCAGAATATACACAAGTATATTGCTCGTTCCTAGAGTGACTCGCTGAGCAAATTCAAATTGTGCTCTCGCAAGAACTCTGGATTTCCAGGGTAGTATCGGCTCAAGAAAATCGGTATCGGCGTATCGGTTATCGGCTAAGGCTGATGAAAAAAAATCGGTATCGGCCCTAAAAAATCCATATCGGTCGAACCCTGGTGCTGAGTATCTCTATTCTCTAGGAATCCAAACGCCTTCTTATAAATGAACAGTGAATATTGAGACTCATGAAAGAGATGGACAGGGGTTGCACTATCTTCGTCAGGGTTCCTTGGGCATCCAACAGAGAACCTTTCAGCTAGGAGTCGAACCCCAATGTATACTGGTCACTAGTGACGGGATAGGCCATCGTTACTGGCGGGGTCAAACTGCACGCAGTGTGAGGGTTTGCTAAATAAGGAACCTACTTCATGTCATGCTTTCGTAACAAATGAACAGGAAGGATGTAACCCCACCCCCAAGCCCAAGGTCGCCTTCTCACTTCCCTTTTTTAGCCAGCTGGTATGGGTGGTGCCCTCTGATAAGGAGGAGCTGGGACGCCTTGACCCAACTTGAGCTTCAGTGCATCTGTGTCAGCTCTCTTGTTTTGGAAAGATGCCCTTTGTGGCCATGATAAATAGACATCTCTATTTTTAAATGCGTTTCTGAAAATGCCCACTTCTACACTGCCACTATTGTGCAACCACCATGACCAGTATAAAAGGTCAGTGTCCATATAAGGCCGCTAAGCTGTTCAAAGCTTCTGAGACCATCTCTTAGAAGCGTAAGGCTAGCCTCTGAATAAGATACATTATCTTGGTTGCTGGTCGATGTTTGTTATATTTATTGATGGATTGAGACAGACTTTGATATTGAATGTACACGGATGGTTTAACTTTAACAATCCAAAAAGATTAGATTTCTACATGCATTTGTGTCACATAATGAATGATCTTGCACATTACGTCACAGTACAGTGTTTTGCTCAAGAGTGTAATGCCCCAATGTGTGGAGATGAGGTAATCAAAGATCATATTTTTTTGAGGGAAAATCTGCACCAAATGGAGAAGGAAACAGCTGTCAACAGAAATTATTGCTGCCTCTTTTCAAACAATTGCGGCCTTAAGTGGGTCACACACTATTCATGAAGCACTGCATAGCGTCACTTAAAAGATAGGACAACAATAAGAAGCTTTTAGGCAAAACCACCAAATTGAATGTTTTGTTCTTCAGACTTTTGCTAAAGTGTGACTCCCATCAACTTCTTCGCTTTGAGCACAGCTTTGGATCAGATACTTTACATAGAATACATTTTGATATAGGTTGGCCTAGATATCGGTGTATTAATAATAAGCAGGTCCTGCGTTACATCTTGAATCAGTTTCAGAAAGAGTGCCATCTAATGGTAGCTTTTTAATCAATCATTTAAAATGAACTTTTTAATAAAAAACGTTAAGATACAAAGGACACTTTGTAATCCTATAGAAGGGTTTTGTCTTTTTTGTTTGGTTGAGTCCCATCTTATTCTGAAGAAAGGCACAGTAGGATTCTGGCGGCCAAGCTGAAGGAGATCACAGGCTCAGCAGGGTACTGAAGGAGAAAGCTCTTCAATGGTTTAAGCAGTCGATTGGCATAATTCTTTTTACATGTTTTGTTTGCAGTATAGTCTAGGAACACTTGCTTTAAAAAATAAAGTTTTGAAAAATACATCTAGTATATACCATATGAAAGAATACACATTGCTATCACATTTGTATGATATTTTATACATTTGTGAATGGTGACCATTCATCTTCCAAAAGGTATATAAATAATGCAAGATGGATCTTATGTACATATCTCTCCTCTTGCGTCATTTGTTTCTCAATTCTGCATGAAGTATTTACACAACTTAAGTGTGTGTACAATACATCTGGAACACACTGCACACGTGTATCAGGCTACCATTGGCTCTCAGAGAAGAACAGTTATATTCTGTACATGTACAGTACATAAGAGAGAAGTCTGCAAATGGCATAGTACATATAAGAGAAGACGGTAGTCTCTAAGAGATATGAGTGTAGTGAGTGTACAGTACAATGCTGAGAAAAAGGTTGACGGTATCTTATAGAAGAGAGCACACACTATAAGGGAGTACAGTACAAAAGAGATATGACATCACTGTTTGAAATAGTACATAGAAGAGTATCTGAGCTGAAGAAGTACATAAGCCACCAGAGTACAGGGAAGAGTACAGTGGGGTTCACTAAAGGACCAGTATCCCTGGCGATCCAGATCTCCGCAGTATGAATAGAATCCTCTGTTGGCTTCTTCCCTGCTTGGAGGGGGCACTCGCTCCTTCTTCTTTATGAACTGGACTTGGCTGCTCTCTTAAGGAGACGTTGAAGGGTGGGGGGTAGATATTCCAGACCTCCTCTGATACCAGCTAGGGGAGGAGGTCTGCCCTGTCCTCTAGAGCACACACGCACACAAAAACCTGCACACACACTGCCACTGTGTGTGTGTGTGTGTGGCATTTGGCCGTTTCCCAAGAGTAGTTTCATTAAGCAAAATGCCCTTCTCGCTTTCTTTCTCTCTAAAGACATTTCTTTTTGGCCCTGGAGTCTGGGAGTGAATTCCCAGGGAGGAGAAGAAGTGTTGGCAACAAGTGAGGCTGCACAGGGCTTCTCTGACAGCTGGGAACCGGGCATGAACCCTGGAGCATACAAACTCTGTCATCCGTTATGTAAGGGAGGCAGGATAGTCTCGTTGTAAGGGGGTTCCACTCCGAGCCGAAATGCTCCTGGGTCCAAACGGTTAAAAGGTTGCTGTGGTTAAAATGACTAAATGCTTTGGTTGGCTTCTCTTCCTCTCTCTCGTTTTAATGTGGTGGATAACTAATGATTCTTAATCTGTTGAATGAGAGCATGACCAGGAGAATGAGTGGTGTGGATGCATTTGAAAAGCAGAAAGAGTGCAGAACATGTTCAGCCATTGAATGCCTTCTAGTAGGTCTGTGTTCCTCGCATACACTTTGTAGCCAAAGTGTGTATATTTCTATAAATCCTAACAAATCCTAATGACTGGGGGCAGCGTAGCATGTAATTACCACCCCGGGATCCTCACAGCGCAGCCTCTGGTTCGCACCATGATCTTACCAGTAACATTAAGACCCTTGTAATCAAAAGCACCGCCGTGTTATTCTGTTATGTCCTCCAGCTGTAGCATGACGTGCTAGCCAACATCCCGGCAGGGGGGCCCCGGTGCATTAGTGGCTTCTGGTGTGCGACGATTCTGGGTGCGATCTCCAGTACCTGCAGCCTAACCTGTAAAGGCCACCTTTAGCAAGATGCCATAAAATTGTTGCCGTTATCCACATCCTCTTCACTGACTATCATGGAGCCCTTTGTCCGTAGGACACAAAATCCCCTTGGCAGAAAAGAACACTTGCCACTTGTGTGTTTTGATTCTTGAATGCGAGTTGATAATGTTTCCATGCGAGTGAGTTTTTTTTGTGAATCTCGACGTCTACGGTGTTCTCCTGACAGACGGTGGACATCCACAAGGAGAAGGTGGCCCGGCGAGAGATCGGCATCCTGACCACCAATAAGAACACGGCGCGCACCCACAAGATCATCGCGCCGGCCAACATCGAGCGGCCCGTGCGCTACATCCGCAAGCCCATCGACTACAACGTGCTGGACGACGTGGGCCACGGGGTCAAGGTAGGGAGACGAGAGAGGGGGCTTCTCCGCAGCCCTATGTTCTGTTGGCTTTCAAATGTGAAGTTTGTTGAGCCCCTTTTTATATTGAGCTTATGCGAGCTGTTTTTAAATCAAGTTCATGTTAGCTGTTTTTTCTGTAACCGGTTATCATATTGAAGTGATGTTCGACGTAGTTCTGTCAGTATTCTGTGAGCCTGGTTCGTATTAAAGTCCTGTGAGCATCCTTTACATGGAGGTTCTGTTAGCCGTTTTCATATTGAACTTTGGTTGGCCTTGTTTTGGCCCTTTCCCGCGGGATTCAAGGTGTTCTCAAACGCTATGTCATTCTGTATTTGCGCCCCCACCGACTGATGCACGGGTTCTTTCTGGTGTTATTTCTTAATGTCTCCTTCTACCCACACATGCTCTATCTCCCTCCAGGGGTGATCCTCTCCCTTTCTCTCTCCCTCTCTCCACCTTGATGTCTTTTTGGTTCTCTCTTTCTTCAGCTCTTTTTGTCTATCTATCTCTCGCTCTCTCTCTCTCTCTCTCTCTCTCTCTCTCTCGCTCTACCCAGCTCTCTCTCTCACTCTACCCAGCTCTCTCTCTCTCTCTCTCTCTCTCTCGCTCTACCCATCTCTCCATCTCCCCTCTCTTCCTCTCTTCCTCCTGAGATCTTTGTCTCTCTACCCCTGGGGGGAGTGCGATCAGTGTGTGGCTCTGTGACGGCATTACATCATACCCTCTCTCTAAACGTCTCTATTCTGGGTGCTATGGGGAGAGTGTGAAGGGAGCAGAGGAGCCAGTGAGATGTTTTTAAAAGGAACTCATGCCCGACCCTGCCCTCATAATCACATTCCCTGGTCCTGTTGAATCCGTTTGGGGCAAGTGGTAACTTTGTACTGGTCCAACTGAACAACCAGATGCCAATAGCAAATCCTGTAAAGCTTAATGTTTTATCTCGACATTTACCACCAGTAATAAAACGACCAAACTTTGTTTGACATTAAGTAATAAAACTGCCAAACTTTTAGCAATAAAACTCCAAAACTAGCTAAAGATTTAAACTGATGTTCGGCTACACAAGCTTGTCGTAGTTGAGGTCGCCATGGGAACACTGTTGACAGCATTGCATCCCATTGGCCGGAACACTTTCACAGCCACTCCCCATACCTTCTGACTTGCCCCAAGGGTTCCGTCTTCACTTATCAATCAGCCAATCAACGGCCACTGTCCGGCGGATTGGATTAGGGGACAGCCATTAAGGACTGATAGAACCATTGATGTAGCAGCATTGAGGGCATTCTCTGTGCACTGCTGCGACTGAGCTCTGTAATGCTAGCTGTTGGAAGGAAGGTATGACCCAAAGAGACCTGGAAGGCAGTTGGAGCATAAGCGACTTGTTAATACAAGTATGAATCATTCTTTTATAAATTAAAAAAAGGGAGAAAAATTATTATTTACAATTTTTACCGTGCGACTTTATCTCAAAGTTGAATATGTTAATGTTTAAATCGATATAAATCATTGTAGCCATACTACAGATTACATAGAATACTGATCTTGCGATAACGATGTAAGCGCAACAGTAATAATAGTGCAGTTCCTCAGACTCCCCGGAATTACGTAACTATGGACTGTGATGACGTCATGCATAGCATGTCCCATAGTACATGTCCCTGTCCGATTACCGATGTATCGCATCCCTCTGACAGAATCTATTGTCGGGATCATGGGATTCCTGCGTACGTTTTGTTGGAATGTAATCCCCCTGGATTTAATCTGCCAACGCCTGCATAGATGTTCAATATAGCCTCGCTAGCGAATGAATGATGCATCAGTGGGCCGATGTACGCACGCACGCACACACGCATAGACACAGCAGTGGATCCATCACAATTAAGGGATGAAATCGATACTCGACATCAATAGTTCATATTAATTCATAGTACACCCTCGGTTCATGCTTGACTTTGTCATGATTAACCTGTGGTAAATGGCCATTAAAATCGTATGTATGGGCGTTGTTTAACTGTGAAACTCGCATCATCTGCGTGGCTGGGTTTTCATTGGTTTTCACTTCACACAACATATACTGCTCTCTCTGGGTT
This sequence comes from Gadus macrocephalus, assembly GCF_031168955.1. Lineage (NCBI taxonomy): Eukaryota > Metazoa > Chordata > Actinopteri > Gadiformes > Gadidae > Gadus > Gadus macrocephalus. The sequence goes on along the minus strand of NC_082404.1, from coordinate 7,088,455 downwards.
AGTGTGTTTGCACGTGTGCGTGCAACTCTGTAAAAGTGCAATACATCGAACATGCATGCATCATTCATCTGAACAAAGTGTGTGTGTTTGTGTGAGTACGCGCAAAAAATGAAAGCGTGGAATGCAGAAACGCAGCCAAGCTACAATGCACATGCTTGCATTATTGAGCTTCAACGCTGTATTCACGCTGCTGATGTTGGTATCCACGCTACAGACGAGAGACAAGGCCTCTGGTATTATAAGAGTCTTAAAGAGGGGCTTAATGAAGGCGATTCCTGCTCATTAATACCCCAGCCTCTGGTAAATGGGACGGCTCCCTCCGTTGACTCCTACTGATGCCAGAATTAAACACATACAGATGGACTGGGCTCAGGCACGCCCTGTTGATTCACCAAGGCATACGGTCCCTGCATGCTTGCCGTACATGCATACTATGAGGCAATGGGTTGACATCATCTTTTACGTACTTATTATTTCTTAAAAGCCCAGTTGCAATGATATTCATCCATTTATTTGTTTTGGTATTAGGAATAATATCGAACTGTTGACACGATTTGCTTGAAAAATAAAATATCCCCACTAGCACTAGAGATAGTCATGTGATGTTTGGAGAACGAAGCCTGACAGAGCTGATAACAAACTCATGTCTACATCTAAGAGCTGCTGTTGGTAAATGTGTTTCCTGCACCACACCAGCTGTGCCATAGGTTTCTGGTGAGAGGAGCCCGGGCAACAGACTGAGGACTCTGTGTCCCGGCCTAGATTGCAAATTGAATTGTGTCTAAATCTGATAAATCTGAGCTCATAGGCTCCTGAAAGGACAAGAGCCAGCCCCCACTCTCTGTGAAATCTGTTTTATAACCAAAGACTCTGACATCTACTCACAGATAATACATTGTTAGATAGATACAGTCGATATTTAAGAACGTTAAGCTTTATGTTGATCTTAATAAGGCTTGTTTGTCCGATTTGTTTGAAGCTAAACTAATAAATTGAATACAATGAAATCAATGGTTGCTCTTTGTTCATATAGCAGCAAGTAAACTAGCTGTTTTTACAATAACCAAATGCAATCAAAATAATCATCGATCTTGTTTAGATTTATGCACCATAGTTTACCTTAGTTTGACCACCTATAACATAATACTTAATGTTATAAACCAAGTTTATAAGCAAGTGTTACAAACTAGTATTATTACTAGTGTAGTGCTGTGGTCTCTAGTGTAGTCTGTGTGGTCATACTACAGGACTCTGTACTACAGTACTTACTCTTAACGGGGACTATATTATTGATGAGCTGTTAGTCTCTGAGTGGGTGTCCCTCATGTTAGAGGTCAAAGCTCTACTCTCGCTCTGAGATTCTGATAACGGTCACTTTTCAGTCCTATTCCTGCCAAAGTAGTACGACGCGATGAACAGAACCAGGCTTTCACACCTAGAAACAACAAAGACGGCAGCTTACGTTTTCTTTTTTCTGCTTTCTTTTTTTTTTTTAAATAAAGCCAAGATGCTAGGTGCTAGACAGTTCCAGAGACCAGGAAAATTAAGATTTCTTTTAATACCCTTCTCAAGGGATGGTTATCCCGCCCAGAGACCAGTGATGCATACTGTCAATTTTTCAACAGTGTGTGGCTCCGGGCGTGGGTGGGTGTGGTCAGACTGTTGCCAAGGGAACTACCTTGCTGTATAACTTGTAAACACTGACCTGCCGGAGTCTTGCTCTGTGTTCACACAGTGTAAATGTGGTTCTCTCTCGCTCTCTCTCTCTCTCGCGCTCTCGCTCTCGCTCTCTCGCTCTGTCTTCGTCCGACTCTTGCAGTCTCTCTCTCCAGCTGTCCCTCTCTCTCTCTCTTGTTTTCCCTATCTCATGTTCAATCTGTGTCTGTCCTTATTTAACTTATCCTCTGACACTTCCATTTTGACATGCCCTTTTTATGTGTGTGTCTCTCTCCCTTGTTTTTGTTGCTCGCCCACGCTAAGTGGCTAAAAGCCAAGGTAAGCCGGCTAGGTCACATGACCTATTGTATCATAGTACCCCGCCCCTAACCCAACCCACAACCTTCCCACCTCCATACCCTCCTATAGCAATCCTTCCTGTAAGTGTGGATCTTGTAGTTTTTGTGTCACCTCCTCCTGATCCTTGTAGTCTAAAATCCAACCAAATAGATGTAATTTAAGTTTTAACAATCCCTGTGAATCTGTCATCCTTTACATGTTTTGGATGTCCGTCTCTATATTGTTATATTTATGTTTGTCATGTTTGTCTTTTTTGGTTGCCTGTATATTTATATGTTTATCTTCTGTCTATGACGGTCTCTCAGATTAGCTATGGTTCTCTTAATGAGTTCAAAAAAACATTTGCATTTATAGAGACTTTTTGTTTTTAATGCATAATTTAAGTACTCTGAGTTAATTTGGAGTGTGTGTGTGCTTTCTGGGCCACCACAACAAGATGTGAAACACCATATTTACTTCTAGAAATCCCTTTTCCGATGTTAGCTTGGGGATTGTGTTAAAAAGTAAACACATAGTAAACAAAGTTCAATCCCAGATGATGTGCTAATTGCTTCAGGCAATTGCTAGCAGGCATGGATTTTTCACAGTTTCAGGATATGGCTTTATTAACACATAGCCTATCTGGGAAGACCAAAACATCTGTTGGATATCACACTTAATTCTTCCTGTTGTTTAGCACTTAACATTTGAGCATCAACTCACTGGTTCTGTGTTCCATTCATACCCCCTCAGCAACATGGAAACAATCAGCCAATCAGAGGTGGCGGAACTCTGTCGAGGACCAATCCCCCGACACAGAAGCCCCCGAGCCCGCCCATGGCAGGGCGGGGCACCTTGGGGTAAGTTCCAACCACCGACACTGTCGGAATAGCAGAAAAACTATCGGTTGAAACAAAATCTCATTATTCGGATGCTCTTTGCCTATTGGTTGGAAATTGAGCCAATAGCATCACCTGATATGGGACTGGTTATGAATTACCAGTGCCAAAGCAAAAACCTGATCCTCCAATTTCCGCACCAAGTGAAATATCATGAGTCGAGCTAACGGCAAACTGTCAGTCAACCGCATTGCAGTCTAACTTTCCAGTAAATGATGAATCAGTTTAAAAGCTCACGCAGATTCCTTTAGCCTGTGGAACCCCGACCAACGGCCTTGGGGTTTGATTCCCACCGCGGCCAGTCTGGAGTAATATGCAATGTATGCACTCGCAGTGTTTTAGGACGCTTTGGATTGAAGCATCCACAGAATGGAGACACTGATATTTCCTGTAATATCTAGATGCATATCAGGTAGGGGTCAGGAATCTGGACATCCTGCTTGAAACATTAGGGAGCAAACCCAGTGCGTTACGGCTGGGAGTCCAACACCCTAACCACTGAACTCCGAAGATGGCCTGCCTCAAAAAGGGACCTTTCATTCCCTTTTGGGGGCTTGGGTCATGTGGGTGTATAACATTTTGGCCTGTTAAGCCCTTTGAGACTGTAATGGTGTTTTAAGGGCTATAAGAATAACATTTAATTGAATCACTTTAAATTAAACCCAGTATTAAATGGAATTCACCCGTTTTAATCACACCTGAACAACCTTATGGTCGATGTTTTGCTGACAGGCGCAACGCGTCCTACAAGACCCTGGAGCCGGTGAAACCGCCAACGGTGCCCAACGACTATATGACCAGCCCCGCCCGGCTCAGCCACCAGAACAGCCCCGGCCGCACGGCCTCCGTCAACCAGAGGCAACGCACGCACAGGTACCTGCCGTCACTCCCTCCTTCCACTAGGAACCGCAAACGCGTGAGAAACTACCCCCGCGAGGACAGTGTGCTCGCTGGTAATGACAGGGAAACCCTCTTGCCATCAGGGGCAATATGCAAACAGGTACACAACCTATTGTGGATCGACTTTTGTCACACACCGGCTTTTTTTTTTCTTCAAAAATGAGGTCCCCACATGTTCACACTCCCCCAAAAAAGCACATGTTTTAATAGCTGCGTGGGACTCACTCACAGGCCTTCCAAAGCTCGTAGCTGATGTACAACACTCGAGTGGAGGCGTGCAAACCTGCCCTTCCACTAACACTCTGGTATTCTCATCACACCAGGACCAGAGGAAGTAGCGCTTTCTGCCACCCTTTGTCCCCTGCATTAGCATTCAAGTACAATTAGAATTCAACCTGCTCCTCTGGTCTATTCTAACAAATACACACTCACTCAAAGCCGCGGGTTTACTAGCATCAATGTGTGCAGAAGCAGAGCTCTGAGATTATCCATCCCAGGGTGTACACTTTGAGTCTCCTCCTTGGGTTCAACTTAAAAACCTGAACCAAATGTGGCCGAGGAGGGTTCTGAGCCAAGCCGCAATCACTCAGCAGATGGTAATGATGCTAAAAGCTTATGATATGAAGTACCGTTTGCAAATCTAAAACCAGTCGACGCCAGCACTCAAGTCCCTCAGGAGGCTAGTTTTCTTTCTGTTTTGTGTGGGGAAAGAAAATGGCAAATGACGCACTCTTTAATTCAGAGTTATGAGGAAGCAGACTTCTTCTCATTAGCTAAAAAGGCTTATAATGCTGACTCCCAATGGCTATAAATATTACATCACTTTTCATTTTCCCTGTTTTTTCTCTCCCTCTCCCATCTACTATGCATATAAAATTATTATTATGGTGATTCTGGCAAGCTGTCATCTTGGATTGGAACCAGAGACTAAATGTTAATTTCAGTTAGTGGCTTTTATTTGGCCAAATACATCGATAAAATAATCGCTCAAAATGCTGTGTTTTGTTTACGTGAAGGTATACAAAAATCAAAGCTGTCACCCCCAAAATCTTTATTTTGGTAAGTTATTAAAGAGTCAACCGATCAGAGTCGAACCTCAAGGCCCAATCTTCAGCCCTTGATGTAAGCAAGGCAACTAACCCCCTCTGTACGAGCTGGGCGTTTCCCCTCGGCCCGACACAAAGCGGTGTGATTGGCCGCAGTGGGTCAGAGGATCGTAGACCACGTAGCGAGGGATGGAGAGTGTGAGAGAGGAATGCAAATAAGCAGATGACTGCAGGGAAAAGTGGTTGAATCCCTCCACCTCCCTCTCTCTCCTTCAATGTGGGGATGGGTTTCCCCACATGGACACAGAGTAACCCCTCCCTCCTGTTCTCATCAGCCCCACCCTATAGCCCCTCAGGCCCCAGGCTACAAGTGACATGGACCACCGGTTGAGAGAGAGATATGCCCCGGGGGGGGCATCTCTCTCTCTCTCTCTCTCTCTCTCTCTCTCTCTCTCTCTCTCTCTCTCTCTCTCTCTCTCTCTC